>NW_006790302.1:1604182-1605053 GCF_000442215.2 Lipotes vexillifer
GCAGGAATGTATAAGAGTTCCAGTTCCTCCATATCCCCAGAGACACTTCATATGATCAACTGTTTTTGCCCCGATTTTAGACATTTGAATTGGTATGTAGTGGTATTTCATTGTTTTAATTTTATATTCCTAATGACTAATGATGTCAAATACTTAATATGCTCATTTGCCATCTGTATATTTTCTTTGAAGTGTTGGTTCACCTCTTTTGCTCATTTTTTAACCAGTTGTTATTTCGAACCTTGAAAATTCTTTTCATATTTTAGAAATAAGTCTTTTACTAGTCTGTGGCTCATCTTTTTAATTTCTTAAAAGTGTATTTGTAAGAACAGAAGTTTTGAATTTTGATGAAGTTAAATTATCTTTTTTGTCTTCTTTATGGGTCATGCTTTTTTTTTTTTTTTGCGGTACGTGGGCCTCTCACTGTTGTGGCCTCTCCCGTTGTGGGGCACAGGCTCCAGACACGCAGGCTCAGCGGCCATGGCTCACGGGCCCACCGCTCCGTGGCATGTGGGATCTTCCCGGACTGGGGCAAGAACCCGTGTCCCCTGAACTGGCAGGTGGACTCTCAACTACTGCGCCACCAGGGAAGCCCTAATACATTTTATGGACACACTAAAATTTATTTATGTAATTCCATGTCTATAGGCATTTGGGTTGTTTCCACATTTGGCCTAATACAAATAAAGATGTTATGAGCATTTGTAAAGAGTCCTTTTTATGGACTTTTACCTTTATTTCTCTTGGGTAAACACCTAGGAATGGAATGGCTAGATCATATGGTAGATGAATATTCAACTTTTGAAGAAAACGTAACTGGTTTCCAAAGTGGTTGTACAATTTTATAGTCCCAGCAGGAATGTATAAGAGG
>NW_006790302.1:1605793-1607580 GCF_000442215.2 Lipotes vexillifer
CCCCTGCATCGGCAGGTGGACTCTCAACCACTGCACCACCAGAGAAGCCCCACAGCCATACTCTTACTTGCATTATTACAAAAGAACTCTGTTGTCAACCTTATCTTTGCTCCTTTGTATATAACTACATAACATTTTCTTTTTCTTTCTTTTTTTTTTTTAAACCTCTGGCTGCTTTTAAGACTTTCCTTATATCATTGGTTTTGAAAAATTTGATTATTACTAAGTGACTTGATGTACTTTTCTTCATGTTTCTTGTCTATGGGTTTTATTGAATGTTTTGGATTTGTGAGTTTACAGTTTTCATCAAATTTGGAAAATTGCTGGTCATTATTTATTGAAATATTTAAAATTTTATTTCCTCATCTCCTTCAGGGACTCTAATCACATGTACATTGGGCCACTTGGAGTTGTCATTCAGCTCACTGGCCCTTTTTTTAAATGAAGATTTTAGATTCCTTTTCTGGTATGAACAGGGTCTTTTCAGTTATTTCCTCATTGCAAAATTTTCCCCCACCTCACAATGTTTTTGTAATTTCTGTATTACTCTATTCAATTTTTGCTGTTATACTCAGAGACAGAAAGCTCAAGGACACTTTTTTCTTGCATCTGTGGTGAAAGTCTTAGTAAGCAGACAGAAACTACTCTAGGTCTATCAAATAAAAGCATTTCTTTTTTAATTTTGAAAATCATTTTTCTCTGTGTGTTTTATTTTGGAGTGTTTCTATTGCATGTATTAAAATTTTCTAATTTTTTCCTCTACAGTGTCTAATATGCAGTTAATTTCACTGCTATTTACTGAATGATGTCCAACATTTATAAGTTGAAACCCTAACCCCCAAAGTGATGGTATTAGGAAGTGGGGTCTCTGGGAGGTAATTAGATTTAAATAAGGTCATGCTGGTGGCATTTATCTCACAATGGGATTAGTGCCCTTATAAAAAGGGACCAGAGATCTAGTTCCATCATGTGAGGATACAGCCAGAAGATTGATGTCTGCAAATGAGAAAGAGGGTCCTCACCAGGCACTGAATCTGCTGGCACTTTGATTTCAGTCTTGCCAGCCTCTAGAACTGTGAGAAATAAATATATACTGTATAAGCCACCTAATCTATGGTAATTTGTTATAGTAGCCCAAATTAAGACACCCATCCAATGTGTATTTTATCTCAGACATTGCAGAATTATTCTTTAGAATTTAGATTTGGGTTTTTTTTTAATATATCCATTTTAATACTTATGATTTGAACATATAGAATATGCATAATTGTTTTCATTAAAATTGTTATATTTAATTTATATTATAGTATATTTAATTATAATTTAAGAATAATTGTTTTAATGTGTATGTCTGAAAATTCTAAAATCCATGTCAGTTCTGGATTGGTTTTAATTGACTGATTTTTCTCATGAAAATCGTTCCTATTTTCCAGCTTGCTTGCATTCCTTGTAATCTTTAATTAAATGCCAGGCATTTTACCTTGTTTGGTGCTGGCTAATTTTGTATTCCTGTAAATATTCTTGAGCTCTGTTCTAGGATGCAGTTAAGTTACTTGGAAACAATTTGACTTTTTTATGTCTTCCTTTTCATATTTGTCAGCCAAGGCCAGAGAATGGTCTAGGGCCAATTATTCCCGACTACTGAGGCAAGACTCTTCTAAGTACTCTATCTAATAATTAATGAATTAGGAAGTTTTCCAGCCTGACTGTATGAAGCAAGAACTATTTCCAACACTGTGTTATGTTGGATACTGTTTCCTCTACTCTTTTCAGGTGGTTCTTTCCCT
>NW_006790302.1:1607590-1631299 GCF_000442215.2 Lipotes vexillifer
CTTTCCCTAGCATTGGGTAGTTTCCTTACACATATGCTGATCAGTATTCTGCTAAATGCTCAATGGGAGCCCTCCACAGATCTCTGGAATTTTTTTTTGGTTAGCTCTCTACATTATAGTTCCTATCCTGTGAACTCTCTACACATTAGTCTCTCCAGACCTTCATCACTTTGTCCTCAGCTCAGGAAGTCAGCCATGCTCTGCCTGTCTACCCCCTAGTGTACCACAGCCTGAGAACTCCCTCAATGCAGTAAGCTGAGTTAGTAGAAGGATGCACTGTTTTGTTTCCTATCTCTTAGTCATTATTGTTCTTCTGTCTGACATCCAATATCATGGAAACCATTGTTTTTTTCTCTTTTGTCTGGATTTTTGGGGTGGTTGAGGCTAGAAAGTAAATCTGTTTCCTGTTATTTTCTCTTGGTTAGAAGCAAAAGTCTTCTCTTACCTTCCTGCTAGCATAACACATACTAATGATCCTCTTTAGATACAATTGCCCCATTATCTCTCTTCTTTTCTCTTGCTTTAATTATACCACCACCTTCTTTTATGGAATTCCATCAAATACTGCAAGTCCCATACATATGAATGAGCTGCATTCCAAGAGCATGTTCATAAGTCCAATTTATTAGTAAGTCCAACAAAATTTAGCCTAGGTACCCAACTAACACAATCAGCTATATAGTACTGTACTGTAATAGGTTTATACTGTTCACACAAATAATACATAAAAAACAAACAAACAAAAAATAAAGAAAACATTTTTAATCTTACAATACAGTAAGTACAGTACAACAGCTGGCATAGAGGGGCTGGCACCGAGTGAACAGGCAGGAAGAGTTACTGACTGGAGAAGGGAGAGGAGGTGGTAGATGGTAGAGCTGAAGGATCGTCAGCAACAGGAGACGGATAGCAAGCTGCAATTTCACTCACACCTGACGTTGATGGCACAGGTTCTGGTTTCTTTCTGGATTCAACTCTATCTACCCTCTTGACAAAACCATCCAGTGATGTCTGGGTAGTAGCTCTTTTTTTCTCATCATAAATGACACAGTAGCACTGGATCGAGTTCTGAACTTCTGCTGCAACCTTTGTGTACTGTTCTGTGTTTGGGTCCTGTGCCTCAAAAACTAACAGTGCCTCTTCATATAAAGAAACTCCCCTTGCCATTTCCTGCAACATGAATCTCTTCGGTTCTTCAGTTACTTCTTCCTCTTGTTGCTCTTTGTCCTTTCTCTGGGCCTCTGCTTTTTTCTCATTATTGCTGCTTTTACACTTTCTTCCGGACATCCTGGGCTTGAAATAAAGACACTGTACTACTGTACTCTATACAGTACCATACAATAAAGCACACAAAATCACAACCACTTGTAGAAGATGAACACACATGACAATGTACTCCAGACATGTGAACTAACTTTACATGATTGGACATGCGAGTGTGTACATTCATATCTTTGAAAGTTTGCAACTTGAAGGTTCATATGTAGGGGACTTCCTGTACAATGTTCTGTCTTTAATTTCCATGTGTTTAAACCAATTTATCTTTTCTTTCCTTGTCATTTGTTTTCTTTACCTTCAAGAGTAAAATTCTTACTTATCCAGGTCCAATTCCCTACTTTTCTTATTACTTACCCAGTTGACAAGTTAATACATCGATTAAGACAGTCCCTTCTGCATTTATTCTCTGTGTGATTTCACAAAGGAGAGCATATATGTACTTGATATAAAGTTATGTCATCCAATATAAATATCTGCTGTTTCTACTACATGCATGATACTACCTAAGAGGATGACTAGCATGCAGGTGCCATCTTTTAGGGATTTAGAGTCATGTGAGGCATGACAACCCTTCATGTTTCTTCATGTCTCTGAAACGATGTTAATTTTTTATAATTCCTATAGAAATATATATACAAAATAGTAATTTAATATAGCAAATAAATATAGTATTATAGATGCATGAGGTGGGAAAAGTTAAAATTAGAAATTGCTAGAATTAAATGATATAATTTAAGGGTACCTAGTAGATTAGTTAAATCATGACATATCCAGAAAGTGGAATGGTTTAGAGATTTATAATAATATTAGAGAAAAAAAATTTAATGACATGGAAAAGTGCCCACGATATTGTTGAGCAAAAAATGTGGTTAAATTGCTTATACGATATTGTTGGTACATACTGATATGTCATTGTCATAGAAAATTCTGGAGGAAATGCTAAAAGTTAAAATTTTAATGATGGTTAATAGATAGTAAATTTACAGGAGATTTTCTTTTCTGTTATCCTTATATGTGTTTTTTCAACTTTAACAAATAAAAAATATTTTTATTATTACTTCTTTGGTAGAAAAAAATGACAAAAATTTAACTAAAATTTTAGTACAGGTGTGCTACAAAGTAAGCATTGAATAATTTTAATTGCCTTGTCTCATCTCTTTAATATCCTCCTCTATCCCACTATGTAAGTTGTTGCTTTATTACATGCTCCCTTTATTTTTAAGTGTTGGCTATGTACTTATCTTGAATAATGAAAAAGATTATAAACTACTTGAGCAAAAGGTCATAGTCTTCCTACTATTCTTGACTTCAAATAATACAGTGCTGGACTTCTCATATGAATAAAATATACATTTATTGATTATTTGGGGTTGTTTTTCTTATTTTGTCTTTAATTCTCTTTTATATTAGGTACTGTGGATCAAAGAAGAAACTGAATTTCTTCAGTATTTTATAACTTTAGAAAGATGGGAAAATTTGTAATGATACTTTTTGAATTTAACCACATTTCAGAAAGTTGTGAAAACCTCTCAATTGGGAGTGAATTACTTTTGATTATATGCAATTATATATATATATATATATATATTCACTGCTGTGGCCTCTCCCATTGCAGAGCACAGGCTCCGGACGTGCAGGCTCAGCGGCCATGGCTCACGGGCCCAGCTGCTCTGCGGCATGTGGGATCTTCCTGGACCGGGGCACAAACTCATGTCCCCTGCATTGGCAGGCGGACTCTCAACCACTGTGCCACCAGGGAAACCTTATTTATTTTTTCTTCCTTTTTTTTACAAGTCATTGGATTTGTGTTTGAAGTCATTTCAGGGATAAGGCTTTTTTAAAATCTGTTGACAAAATTCAATTTCTGCCTGCCATAATCCAGATGAAGAGAGGGATAACACATGAGGAACTTGCTGCTTCATGCAACAATTTCATTCTGAAGCCTAAAAGCGTTACTAACTTCTGAAACACTTAATTAATGGAAATGACTCCAGTGGTGGGATTCTATGATGAAGAGTTTCCTGGTAGTTACACGTGTTTCAATCTTAAATTTAGTTAAAAGAGAAGGATACTTAAATATACATCAATGAATGAAAAATGTAGACCCTGTTGAATTTAGTCAGTCATTTGACTCCTTTTTTCTTCTACTGTAGCTTGTTTTTCCTTTGAGACTTTAATTAATAAATTAATCTATTTATTTTTCTAAATGAACATTCTAAATACTTTTTATTAGTATACATAAAGTACCAAATGTTGATGAATCTTTGCTATAAGATTAGTTTTCAGTTAAAAAATACCAAAGTGCATATCCAATTCATTTCATTAAAATGGTATCATTTGGATCAACACCAAACTGGTCTGATACATATGGTTATTGAGGGGGCATCCATATCACTGATATGGATTTCTCATTTAACTAGCTCTGTCCACTAAAGAATAAACCCATTTACCACATATTTTTATCTAGTTCATCAAGACCCCTAGAACTTAGAGTAGATCTAGTGCAACAAAAGTTAGCAAAGTAGTCTTAGCCTTTGAAATCTTACCATAGCACCTGAAGAAAAAATGACTAAAGATGGAACCACAGTGGTATTTTTATATATTTTTGGTAACGTCTCTTTGCTCTTCCCCTGAATTTTTATTTCTGTATCGATAGCTGCAGTTGAGGCCCCTATTAATTGCACAATATCTCCTGACTTCCTTCCTTTTCCAGGACTTGTACTGCTTTCCTCCTGATTGGTTTTCCTAAAACACACCTCACACAAACCTCAGTAAATATTTATTGCTTTGGGATAAATTCTGAAGAACTTAACCATCCAGTTAAGGCCTTCTCTCCTCTCCCCCAATCTCTAATTTATATCCAACACTTCTCATTCCAATCAATTTGGTAAACTGTCCCCTTGGCACAAATATTCCTCAAGTGCTTAAAATTAGTTGGAAATCATGCTGGTCCTGGCATTGTATACTTGAAAAATAAATAAATAAATAAAACTCCTTGCTTTCAAGGAACTCAAAAAGATAAGAAGTAAAACAGTGGATTGTTTCAGCACAGGTGGTAAGTTCTCTGGGTGAGGAATGAATGCAGCACACTGTCAAAGCTCAGAAAAGGGACAAATAAGTGAGATATTGGCAGTGACAGTACATATAAAGTCTGACAAGATTTTGTCATTTTTCTTGATCAATGAAAGATGTATGTTATAACACATACATGTATATGGGTGTAAACTCTTTGCTATGAAGGCAGACATTACTCTTCAAGCATGTAGAAGACATCATAGTTTGTAAGCTCATAAACATGAAACACAACCTTTTTGTGTTCTCTTCTAATTGTGAGTATTTTTTTGAATCTAGAAGGTAAATTGGGGTCCTAGAATTCCTATGGATTCCCCTCCCTGCCCTCAGAAACCCTAAAAAGAGTGGCATAGTACTAAAAAATTAACGAAAGAGAAAAAATGGAGAAAAAGCAACCGGGGGAAAAAAAGCAATGGAAAAACTAAAAACAATATTCCATCTTCCTGAATTCAGTAAGGAAAGTGTCTCCTTATATCTGTCGCTCATAGTTTTTAGAGTGCTTTCCTCACTATGATTTCAAATGAGCACAAAAAATGGGCAAGGCTTTATGACCCATTTTTTTTACATGAAGAACTAGGGTAATGAAACATAGTCAAGGGCACCCAACATGAGTATCCAAACAAGCTTCACACTCAAATTTTCCTACCAGGGACCCAATAGTTTTCTCTTGCATCCACAGGTATGATTGGAGAGGCTAGATTGGACAGTGTAGCTATAAAGTTCCAAGATTCAGTGGTCATACTTTCATTAACATAAAGTTCAACCCATATTTGAGATGCAAAATAAAAGGCACCTGGGACTTAGAATCCAAATTTTTATAACTGACTAAATTTATATAATTAATGTGGTCTGGATTTGAGACATAGATTCAGTTGCCTGGAAAGAAGTTTGAATATCAAGATTGATGGTCTCAATGGGTTTTAGATCTAGCTCTGCATTTATCTCTATCTGTATATATTTAACAAACATCAATGCAAAGTACGACTGTGTTCCATTTTATTCGGTCTCTAATATGCAGTTGTATTAAGCCAATAGACAGAATCTGAAGCCAAGAATAGCCCTTGCTTTCTGGCAACAGTTGTCCCAGACAATGGAGTCAAATAATGGTGCCTGTTGAGAGCCATGTAAGTGCCTTTCAGTGACTGAGCTGCTCAGAAGAAAAGCAACTATGAGAGGGAACTAGCAGAGCAAAGCAAAAGTGCTTCTCAAAGAGCTTAGAGTTGATTTGTTTTGTTTATAATTCAAATAATGTTCACATATTATACCAAATGAAGTGGTAAGCAATTATAATTAAGAGATGATCAATATATTCCAACCATTCTGATACCAGGGCCATTTTGAATGGTTTAAGTAATTTTTTGTATTATAAAATTAATATGACAGCATTACAGAAACTTTGAGAAGCCAAGATTTTTTTTTTTATTGGACCATTAACTCACCAACACAATCACTATTCATTTGTGTTTATCATCTGAAATATGTTTTATCATAGGCATATGTATTTTATAATTGCAGTCTTAGTCTATATACAACTTCACATTGTACTTTTTTCAAAAATGATAAATCGTATAATATTTAATTATATTAAAATATATAATATATTTAATTATACAAGCACATTTTCAAAAATGATAAATTGTTTTCCTAATTACATATTTAAATGCTGCATTATATTTACTTTATTCATCCCATTTTGTTGGATTTAGAATTGCAGGCATCAGTTTTTGTTTTTGTCACTGTTTTTTCTTAAATAATACCATTGTGTTGTTCACACAGGTTTTATCCAAATTCGTGGGTAGTTCCTCAGGATAGACTCTCAGAAATATATGTTTTCTGCCAAAGGGTCTGAATGTTTTACAAATTTTTTTTTAATATATATTGCCAAAACGATGCCTGAAAAGAGTTGTTGGTTTAGAATGTATTTTTATGGGTGTTGTTTACTTATAGTACAAATGTTTCACAGTAAAATTCCAGAAAAATGGAAATTAAAACCATTATCAAAGCTAACTTACAAAAGTAGCAAAGATAGAGAAGAAATATATATGTGACAAAATAAAACAAAGTTGGTTTACCAGAAAGCAAGAAAATGATCAATGACTACTGTAGTTAGGTCAAAAGGACTCAAAGATCTATCCTGAAGAGGCTAACGATGGGGCAATTTGAGAGATTATCATACTAAGTGAAGTAGGCCAAACAGAGAAAGACAAATATCATATGATATCACTTATATGTGGAATCTAAAAAAAAGATACAAATGAATTTATTTACAAAACAGAAACAGATTCACAGCCTTCGAAAACAAACCTATGGTTACCAAAGGGGAAAAGTTGGGGGGAAGGATAAATTAGGAGTTTGGGATTAACTACTATATATAAAATAGATAATCAACATGGACCTACTGTAAAGCATGGAACTTGACTCAATAGTCTGTAATAACCTATATGGGAGAAGAATCTGAAAAAGATGGATATATGTATACATATAACTGAGTCACTTTGCTGTACATCTAAAACTAACAGAACACTGTAAATCAACCATACTTTAGTATAAAGTAAAAATTAAATTTAAAAAAAGAAAGTGCAATATTTTTCAGGTCCTTCCCTGGATCAAGATCCAGTCCGGGGGTCACCCACTTCATTTCTTTATCATGTTTCCTTTTGACCTCTGACATTTTCCATGTGCCCTGGCCAGTAATTGCAAGACTTATCTTTAAAATAAAAATAAATAAATTGATTAAAAAATCTTTTGAGAATTTAGAATTTGGTACATAAAAGTCCCTTTCGAAATTTGAAAATGTAGGGCTGGGCAATAGCTGTCTTGAGAAGGAATAGCTTTTTATCATCTGAGATAAACACCATTGGTTGCCTTAGGTTGTCTCTCCTAGTTAATCTGATTTGCCCAGGACTTTATTATGTTGCATCGTATAATAAAGAACTATGCTTAGCACCATGATATCAGTGTCTTCTCCTAAGTAATCCAACTTGCTCTGGACTTGTCCTAGTGACATTGGAGAGTATTCTTGCCAGGTCCTCACTCTGTGCTGTACTCCTTGTTTGTTCACCAGGATCTCAGAGAGATGCTGAAGACTGTGGGACATGCTGAGCTGTCATGTGTGGTTCTCAAACTTTAGTGTGATCAGAATCAGCTAGAGGTCTTATTAGAACAGAGTGTTAGACCTCATGCCCAGAGATTCTGGTTCAGTAGAAATGGGGTGACCTAGAAAGCCTGTTGGGGAGAGTGTAGCTCCCTGACAAGGTGAGGCTAATTTGTGCATACTTGTGCAAATCCTCCCATATAGGAGTGTACATTTCTAACAAGTTCCCAGGGCATGCTGTCAGTCCTGGGACCATACTCTAAGCACCAACAATGGAGTGGAACAAATAGCCTAAGTCAAACAAACTTGAGTTCACACTCATACTCCACCACTTACAATTTACATGATCTGAGCTTCCAATTTCCAAGTGCAAAGGGGTGCAAACTTTGTTGAGAATCTTATGAAGAGTCAATGGAATGAAGTTTCTAAATCTCATGGCTGTCTGAGAGCAATTAATACTTCTGCCTGCCTATTGACCTTGCAGCCAACCTGCGGCTACAGTGGACATGATCTGCTGAATTCAGTCTGAAATTGGAACATTTACAATGACCTTACATTATGATCTGAGTTTAATTTGCTTTTCTAAAAACAGATAGCCCAGAAGTGGAGTCAACTCCCCATCCATACCAACTTCCAGGGTCGCTCACTCCAAGGCCTCACCTCCTGAAACTCAGGCCAAGTTCATGTTTCCAGGGGTTTCTAAAAAACCCTCCAAATATTCCCCCAAAATGCAGAGACACAAGTTCTAGTTTAAGGAACCCATATGGACACTTGCAAGTCTTTTAATTGAGCACAGGCAGCTGACATTTGGCCATTGCATTATAATAGAGGGTAAGCAGTGGTCACTTCCCATAACATTTGGTCTTGAAATCAAGGGCAATAAAACTGTCCTCTTGCCTACATGCCTTTTATGTCTTTCAGTGAGTCTTTGAATTTTAGGTCCAATAGCACGTTGGTTTTTCTAAAATATTGTTGAATCACCCACTAAGCTCAAACAATAACATGTTTGCAATAACATATCATCCTTCTCTGCTTTCAAAACCCTCCTCCATACCCACCTGTTCTTCAAAGCACTTCCTCATGCAATAATCACCTAACCCTCTGTGTACAACTACCCTGTATCCATCTCTATTGTTTTGGCCTGTGCCGTCCCATATCACGTCTTTCATCTGGAAGTTCCCTGTTGAGAGCTTTTGTTCTTTGGGCACATTATAATGTCCCTTATGTAGCTTGGGGCACATTGCTTCTGTGGATAATAACAGTGATCTTAATAAGAACCAACAGTAAATAACAAACACAACAATAGATACAATATTGTACGACAATGCAGATCACCAAATCAGCTTGGCTATCATAGTCCTTTGGGACTGTTCCAAAACACTTTGTGAGAAATGGCAGCAGTGGACTCTCTGCAGGCTTTCCACTGGGCCTGCATGAGGGGTCTCCGACCCAGTCGGTGATGTGGCAGAAATGCTTGACTCTGCAGAAGACAAATGCAAGGCCACACTCTGTGTTTGGAAACGCTCTGGACTCGGTGCTATAAATAATAATAAAGATAAATAATAAAAGAAGTGAAATGTTTTAAATGAAAGGTGATACACCGTGAACTTAACATACTGGCCCTTTAGCCTTTCTGTTAACAAGGTAATCTCATTGCCATTGATTTTTTTCACCTCTGTTACTAAGGTGATGAAATGGTGTCCACACAGATGTATTGAATCAGATACTAAACAAAGAGCAACATAGAGAACAATTATCAGCAACCTTGCTTTCAGCCTGCTGATTATGACATTACTGGAAAGACAAGGTCTGGGTGACTTAAAAAATAAAGCAGCGGGAGGGGTGTAGATAAAAGGAATGAATGCAGGTAAGTTTCTTCTGAATAGATGAGTTAATTTCAGAAGAATTTAACAAGGAGTTCTTTCTGGGCTCCATAGCTTTAAAAGGGGCCATTTCTACTTCTGCAGTTTACTGGTAGGCATTCTAGTGTGATCTAATTAACATGGAGAAAATAGCATGGTAGAGATGAGTCACTAACAGACATGTTTTTGCTGTATAGATTGTGGCTGGGTATTGTGCAGAAAGAATCGCTTATCGGCCTGTTGGGGAATCTCCAAGGAGCCCCAAGAGTGAGGTAAGACCCTAAAATACTCTGAAAGAAAGGCCACACTTCTGACCTGTCAATAACCTCATAGATGGTTTGTGATGAATGATTAAGAGACCTGGCTTGAAATGTGTGACAAGAATGAAATGAATTTATGAATGCTGACTTCATGGCTTATGCTGAATTAGTTTCCTAATCGCAAATATTTCCAGGTTTTATTTTTTGTTGCATTTTCCTTAGCCTAGTTGCTAAAGTCCATGGTAAAGATATGTAAGCAATTTTTATACCTTTGAGCATATGCTTTGGCCTAAATAAGAATGCCTCTGTTATCTTATGACCTTTGATGACGTATGTTTCTATGACAATATCTCATCATGGCATTTTCTCAAGGGTAGTGCTCCAAATCTTCTGCCCTGCCCAACATTGGCAGCCATTGCTAATTGACTGTGAAAGTGGAAAATGCAGTGGTGTGAAGAGATCTCTTTTTGGAAACTCCAGTCCAGTTTGGGAAAGGTAGTCAACTGAGGCAAAACAAGTTCAGCCATGCTATCAGTCCATATGGTGGTTCTAAAACCATTTAGAATAACTCGCAATGGAAATGACAGGTCACCACAATTGACGATGATAATTTCAATGAAAGGATTGAATGCCTCAATGAAAATAGTAAAATTAGAATTGTTGGCCCTTACACATCATTCTTTTCAGCCTCTCCCAGGTAAGAGTCTTGTAGAAATCAGGCTTAACAATAGGGAAAAATGTAAAAAGAGGTATAAGAAGTCAGATGATAAACTCCAAATAGGGTAAGGAGTAAAGAGGAAAACTGGAGAAATAAAAAACATAGATAATTTGTTAGGTCAGGGTAAAAGCAGAAAACCTTTCTGACATTTGACTTTTTTTTTTTTTTTTGTATAATGCACCAAAAAGGTAAACGTACGTTGTCCTTACTTGTAATGCATTCAGGTGCAGCCATTACTGTAGAGGGGGAAAGTTTTTTGGAAGAGCAGTCGTTCTCAAACTGGAGCATGTATCACCTTCCTTTGGAGGGCTTGTTAAAGGGATTGCTGGATCCCATTCCCAGATGTTTAGATTTGCATTTCTGTCAAGGTCTCAGATGGGACCAATACTGCTGGTTGTAGAAATATCTTTGGGGTATCCGTGAGCATTAAAACTTTTCTCAGGGGAAATGTCTTTGAGGTCTATCAATCTGGTAGATGTCCAAACAGCAGAGGTTTGCTTTAAAATATCAGTGTTACCACTTTCTAGCTTGTGAACTTGTATAAATAACTAATATTAAATCTCAGTGTCCTCATCTGCAAAATTCAAATACTTTCCATGCAAATTAAACGAGATAATTTAGGTAAAGCACTGTACCTTGAATCTAGCAAATGTATAAGATATATTTCCTTTACTATTCTTTCTTTGATTGAATTGCAGATGTCTAGCTCTTGGGGAGGAATTGGGGTCCAAGGGAAAGAACTGATATTCATGGTTTCCATCACAATACAGAAGAAAATGACTCATTTCAGAAGTGTTAATAAAATTTTTTCCATGGGCTAGTGCTTCTCCTGGGAAATTGTGGGTGGCCAGAGGGATTCAGAAGGGTAAGGAACTCCAATAAGGATTAGTAGGCTAAATATAGTTAGGACTAATGGCTGTGTTCTACTTAAAATACTTACTACATTGATGACATTAATGATAACACATGTGCTTTTATTTCTCAAGGGGAATTTTAACCCATTTTGGATGTTTAAGAGCCACATGATTTTTAAGATCAGCAGTTACAAACCTCAAATAAACATGGTAGGGCAGGGGCGAGAAAAGATGCTTTGATCCAACGCTGTTTGGATTATAAATTGGCTCAACTAATATGGCAATTTATGTCAGAAGTCTTACAAAATTCATACATTATGACTCAGAGATTTCAGCTTGAGAAATACAGCATAAGGGAAATCATAAACATAGAAGAAAACAAGATTACATGTAAAGATAATCATTAAGACATTATTAGTATTACCAAAAACAGAATGCTGAATGAAAGAGAAATGGTTAATTCAAGTACAACACATGTTAAGTAAGAAAAACGGGGCTTCCCTGGTGGCGCAGTGGTTGAGAGTCCACCTGCCAACGCAGGGGACACGGGTTCGTGCTCCAGTCCGGGAAGATCCCACATGCCGCGGAGTGGCTGGGCCCGTGAGCCATGGCCGCTGAGCCTGTGCTCTGCAACGGGAGAGGCCACAATGGTGAGAGGCCCGCATACCACAAAAAAAAAAAAAAGTAAGAAAAACAAAATGTAAACTACATTTGGAATAAGATCACAACTATGAAGAGAGATAGAATTGGCTTTTATTCCTAGGCTTTTATCACTGACTAGGAGTAGGATCTTGAGTCAGTTGCTCTTAACTGGAGATGATTTTGCTGCACAGGGACCTTTGGCAATGCCTAGAGACATTTTGATTGTCACAACTGGGGAGGGAGTGCTACTGGCATTTATTGGGCTTGAGATGCTGCTACACATCCACAAGCACAGGACAGCCCCTTCAACAAAGAATTATTTAGCTCAAAATGTCAATAGGGCTGAGGTTGAGAAACTCTGGCTTAAACAAATTCCATAACTTCTCTAAATGTATTTTTTATATTTAAATCTAAAAATCAAAACAGTAATACCTACTGAATAGGATTGTTTGGAGAATTAAATGAGATGATCTATGAAGAAAATCTGGTCTGGCTTTTTTGTCAATTTCTAATGAAAGTTGATATGATTTATCTATTACTACTCATTGCCATTTTTAGGAAAAGAAAAAGGAATGTAGCAACTAAATGAATTTTGTCCTTCCTTCAATTTTTCAATTTTTCCAAACTTTCTCCAATGAGCAGAGAGAAATTAGTTTTAATTAATTTTTAAAATTTTAATAAAATGCAATTAAATTCTTTTAATTAATTAATTTTAATTAATGAATTTATTAATATAATTAATTTTTATAAATGATAAAATATTTAAAATGTTCTCAAAAGAAGACTTTATTGTAAAGATAATAACCGTATGTACGTTTTATTATTATTAAGGAGGTGGGGAATTTGAGGACTTGTATGATAAAGCAAACTTATCGAATATCGTTTTCATTTTGGAAATCATCCAGTTGTTACAGTATAGCCAGTGAAGTCTGCCAGCATCTCATACTCAACTAACAGGATTTGTTTTCAAGTCAAACTTTGAGATAATGAAGGTTCTGAGCATGCCAAAGAAACACGGTTAGGTACAATTTTACGCAAAAGCATTCCTGTTACAAGATTAATGATTGGTTAATAGTTGAAAAATAATAAAGTCCACTTTACTTAGGGTTTGCAATGTTTGGGGAGGCCAGACTTGGGAAAAAAGTAAGTAGTGCTTATCATTATTATTTTACCTATCTATCTATTTATCTGTCTGTCTATTTATTTTGAAGAGAGAAGAGGGAAGAGACATAGAGAAAAAGTTTTTCAATCTTCTTGATTCTAATGCTACAGAGTCAGATTATTGCTAAGAATGGAATTGTAAGGGAGAAAAAATAATTTTCCCTTTACTCTTTTGAGTTCTCAGCTGAGACCCCTGTTATAAAAGACAGATTAACAAGAGAAAAGCAAGCAGAAATTTAGTAGCATGTATATACTTCATGTACACATGGGAGATACCCAGGAAAAACAACACAAAGAAGTGGCTTTGAATTCAGAGTTAAACACTATCTTGTCGGGAAAGAGGAGGGGGGTCTCTTAAGGGAGAGTAAATGACTTTTAGGAAAGATGGATGGGCCCTTAGAAGAACAGATGGGAGTTATGATAGTTTGTGACAAAGTGTGTCTGGGTGTGACATGGATTTCCAGTCTCTCCCCCTGTAAGGAGTCAATTCTCCCTGGTTGGCGAAACGTCAGGGATGGGATTTATGACAACTGAGTTCCTTTTGGAGAATCTGTCCATAGGTAGAGAAGGGAGTTAAGAGAAAGCCTCTCTTTGCATTGTCTTTTTTCAGGTGCCTACAGCTTAAACTAATCAATATATCAAAGGACATATTTTGGGGTGGCATATTCTGTAGCCTTCAGAATCCTGACATATCCTCTGTTTATCCAGTCAGTGGTGCAGCGGTGCTTCTAATGAAGCTAAGGCCATGGCAACAGCCCCATGAGGTTGGCTGGTAGTGACCATAGTTAAGATTTGAGCTATGAATGAAAAAACTCCGGCAAGTAAATTCAAACCCTGGAACGTAAGTAGGCAGGGTGATAAGAGGGTCTGAGGATTATTTCAAGGAAAGAATCCTCCAAATTATAAAGAAGTGGGCTTGAGAAACTTGGAGGGTATATATGGAACTGGCAAGTATGCATTAGACCAAGCTGTGTGCCTGCTCTCTCCAACTGTCTTGTATACACCTGAAGGACCAGCTCAGAATGAAATACACTGATACGGCTTCTTATGTACATATATTATGCCTATGTGTATTTCCACATTTGATTTCTTCTGTGTTAGTTATAGAAGAGGTGGGAAGAAATATTCGTAAACAATTATTCTTTTGGTATTTAAAGTGGGCTCAAAAAAGCAAACAACATACAGGTTTAAAGAAATTGTGCTTACAGGAGTTCCAGACCACTTTTGCCAAGCCAACCAGGTCTGATACTGTGGACAAGGTTAGAAGTACTTGAACTTTTGGATGGCTATCCAGTTCAAACCTTCAGCCTGAGGGAAGCTCCATACTAAATGTTAGTGTTAGAAACTGCTTGTCTTACAATGGCCTTCGTTAAGAAAGCTCTGGGAAAATGCAGGTCTAAACTGGGAAAGGCTTTTTTCTTTTTTTAAGCAAATAAAACCCCAGAATGGATTTTCTTTCCAAGATGTGTTTTTGTTTTATCACAATGACCTTTCTAAGAAAAGATGAAGCCAGCCTTAGGTAAAAAGAAATGGCCACATTTCATCCACAGTTAGCCTTCATGACCCCTGAACTTGGTTTTTCTATCTGAACCTCTTTTCATGCACCAATTCTCCTGGTATCTGATAAGGGACACACAAGTGCTTGAGCAAGGCCAGATTGGAACTTTGACTTTCATAAAATAGCCAGTAAACAAATTCTGTCCCACTTTAATTGATGTTATTCCTATGTTTTCTTTTTAATACCACAAGGCATTGATAAATTATAGAATTCAGAGCAGTAAAATGGAGCCATTAAATGAGGCCCCATTACCAGTTGGTATTGTATAGTTACCGTCTATGGTATTATATGTCTTTATATATAATGTATAGGTATATAAATACACATGACCACACACTTCTGGATGTTTACACGCACAAGCTCTATCGTCTCATCTTTTTTTTTTTTTTTTTTTCCATATCTCTAACACAAAAGTCAAGGGGTTTGGGAGCACACACAAAAAAAGAGATTTCTAAGAGAGCAGGCGATTGGGCCGGGGTCATTCGAAAGGGTAATTATTGTTAAATGTCAGGTTAACTCTGAAGGCCTCAGCTCATCCAACTGAGAGCAGATTAGCCCAGATGGAGACATTTTCAACACGGTGCTGTCTGACCAATCAGAGAGAGCTGGGATTAGCCAAATACCTTCTCTCATCTGCTTGCTCACAGAAAGGTCAGTTTCTGCTCATTGCTTCTCTTTTAAGATGTGCTTTTTTTTATTTATGGCAGCCGTGTGCAGGAAATCAGGTCCCTTTTATCAGTGAATTAAATATTCAACATCTAAAACCCACTTTTTGAGAGTCAACTTCATTCACTTTCAAGACCACTTTTATCTTTTTTTAAGTGCTGAAGATATACTGGGCAGGAGTACACAGCACATATTTTACCCTCAGCCAGCCCTCCCACTAAGCTGGAGGTCTGCCTGTTGTGTTTTGCATATGTTTTGAAAGCTTACTTGTTTCATTTCATGCATTTTCTTCTCTAAGAGCGCCGGTTTACGTTTCCTTTCTTTTTCTTCATTAAAAGAAGGGAAAATGAAACTAACCCTGGGGTGCTCTAAAAGATAATCTGTATTTATGGACAGCTTTTTCTCCCCCTAAGCAACGTAAATGAGCACATGCATAAAATCAGTGACAAAATGAACAGTAAGAAAAGCAAAGATCACAGACTTGTGATTCTCCAAACTGCGTGTGTATGTATATATGTGCATATGCGTGCACACGCACACACACACACACGATCTGTAAATTATCCACAGGAGGCCCATGGATATTTGCTGAATGTATTATTTAATATATTCATGTATGAATATGTGTGTATTCTTAGGAGAAATATGTGGTACTACTTCTATATGCCTCTTAAAATGTAGTTATTTTCTCATTTTAGAACACCATCCATGTGAGATGCCAGAACACTCATCTTCTGAAGAATTTCTTATAAAAGATGAATAAATATATTGTGAGGAAACCCTTGCCTTGCTGCAAATATGAACCTGTTTTCATTATGTTGCTTCCATACTGTGGGGTTTTAATTCATCCCTGTCCCAACTCCTCCCATTGTTTTTATGAAAGTAAAGAAATTTTTAACGAGAAGACAAAAATGATAGACAAAACAGAGTCTCTTATCTAGAAAATTTACTACAATATTACACAACATATTTGCTTAAACAAATATTAGGATAAGATGCAGAAGGCAATCATTAATAATGATTAATTTCTTTTAAGAATATCTGCTCTCGTTAGGCTGCATTAAGCATTTATTCTATAGTAATATACAGGCAACATTTCAAAAACACTAGGACATAGCACCCAGATCTTGGTTTTTAATACCATTTTCCTATAAAAGGAACCAGGGCTCCTTGGAGAAATGGTTGATTCCACAGTGAGCCTCAAGTGCTAGAAAGGAAGTATTCAAAAAAAAAACAAAACACATTGTGGCAAAGGGACACAAGAGTCAGTGGAAAGAGCACCCAGTGGCCAAAGCTGGAACAATTTGACCAACAAGATAGATAAAGTAATACTGAATTATAACTCAAAGTATAAAGTGAATATCCATGAGCCTATACTAACTAATATAAATAAGTTATTTTTAAAATTTATTTATTTATTTATTTTTCGGTATGCGGGCCTCTCACTGTTGTGGCCTGTCCCGCTGCGGAGCGCAGGATCCAGACGCGCAGGCTCAGCGGCCATGGCTCACGGGCCCAGCCGCTCCGCGGCATGTGGGATCTTCCCGGACCGGGGCAAGAACCCATGTACCCTGCATTGGCAGGCGGACTCTCAACCACTGTGCCACCAGGGAAGCCCTAAATAAGTTATTGAATAAGGAAGCAGATGGGAGAGAATTAGATAAATCTCCCATGCAGAAGAATTTCACAAAATTTATGTAGCTACTTAGCCCTCAAGTGGGGGAACTTCTCATCTGTAGGTGTGGGCTATACATAGTGACTTCCTTCTGTAGGCACAGTATGGAAAGGGTAGAAAATGAGTAACTTTACAGTAGAGAGGCTTGGCAAACACTATGTCAGCCGTGTGATCAAGGTCAATATCAACAGTGATAAGTCATGTTGATAGTATGTACCCTGGATATGATGTTATGAGAATGGCACACAACCTCTGTGTCCTTCCTCGAAAAACCACATAACCCCAGTTTAGTTATGAGAAAAAGAAGCATGAAACAAATCCTAACTGAGGAAAATTCTACAAAATACCTGACTTATAGTCTCCAAAACTTTCAAGGTCTTCAAAAGCAAGGAAAATCTGAAAAGCGGTCCCAGCCAGAAGAAACAGGTAGAGACATGACAACTGAATGTCATGTGGTATCCTGGATGGGGTCCTACAGCAGAACAAGGACATTAAGGAAAAGAATGGGGAAATATGAATAAAGTGTAGACTTTAGTTAATAAAAATGGATTAATATTGGTTCATTAATTGTGACAAATGTACCATACAAATGTAAGGTGTTAAAAATAGGAAAAACTGAATGTGAGGTAATGAGAACTCTCTATACTATCTTCATCATAATTCTGTAAAGCTAAACCTTACTAAAATATAAAGTGTGTTAAACAAAACCTATGTTAACATCTTGAAAAATAAATTCAAATTATATCAAATGTTTAAATTTTTCAGTATTTTCAAAATACTTAAATGTTCAAATTACATTGGGATGAAATGGCTTAAAAGTGTCCTTGAGTCTTCTCATTGTGCTCCTTTCTGTCAATCAGCGACAGTTTAGGATTCGCACGAGAAGAAGAGACAATTCACAGAGCTAGCATTTTTGCCTTCTGTCTTCACAGAGGTATATTCAGCTGTTTTGTGGGACATTCTGAAAAAAAAAAAAAAAAAGTGTCCTTGAAAGAAAAATGGAGGGTTGGTGAGCAATCTCAAAAATTCAAAGAAGGAAATATGACAATGTTTTTAAAAGATCAACCCATAAATCTTAAACCCCTTTTTAGGCAAACTCACTCAAAGTCCAAATAATGTTTTCCTTCAAAAATGACCATTCTAACTAATATGGCCCACTCTTACCCTGCTCCCATGAATTGGCTTTCTCTCCCCTTCTGCTCTGGATTTGGACCTGAATTTTGACCTCCATGGTCTTCAGTGGCAAACCCTAGGAAATGCAGAAAGAGTTAATAGAAATACAAACATTACTTGTTTAATGCTGGCTGATAACCCTTTTCCAGCTTATTCCACTACTGGCACTAATAGTATAGATTACATTCTGCCAGGAGACCATTCAGATAATGCAAATAACATAACAATAAAACATTCCACCAGATTTTGCCTCGATTATCTAAATAGTACAGGCAGAAATATATTAGATTCAGTGGATGTGAATATTTATATCAATGCTTTAGCCCCTCAAGGATATACATAACTTTTATATCAAACTTCATCCAGTTATTTCTCATTTCATTATTAAAAATTGTGCTTCCAATTGCTACACTTGCCTAACTACTAATTATGTATTTTTGATGAAATACACATG
The DNA here is from genome assembly GCF_000442215.2 of Lipotes vexillifer. Taxonomy (NCBI): domain Eukaryota; kingdom Metazoa; phylum Chordata; class Mammalia; order Artiodactyla; family Lipotidae; genus Lipotes; species Lipotes vexillifer. The sequence goes on from NW_006790302.1 coordinate 1,626,058, forward strand.
TAATTTTCTAAATATCTTCAGATTGTTGATTGTTCAGACTGGTCAAATGTGAATAAATTTTAATGTCCATAAGACACATTTATTTCTAACTCTAAATAGTAAGCAGATATATTGGGTCTTTAAGTTATGCTGTGATTTGGAGCTAAAATACATTTGGCTGTTTTTATTTGGAGGAGATGAGCTTTGTTACCAATTTAACATCTACAGATTAAATCACAAAATGACCGTGACGTTAGGAAACATAAGTCTTTAAGATTTTTCTTTTAATGGTGTTTGAGTAGTGGTAGAAAAACAAAATCTGAGAGTGGAGGTTTACTTATACAATCCCTGTAAGAGAGCTGGTTAGTTTAGTTTCATAAAAGAAATAGAAAATTTCTGAGATTGCCCATTTCTCTCTTGTAGCAAAATAAAGCCACAGAGAAATATCTTTTAAGGCAATAAAAGGAGGGTGTCTTCTAGGGCAAACATATTTCAGTTGTTATTGTTTCCTGAACTGACTGGATGATACTGGATAATAATGGAGATATTTTTGACAGTCTCTTATTTATGTGTCTCTGGATGAGTTTGTGTATGAATATGGGTAAGCTTCAGTGCTGCACAAATCAGAGTAATATTTAAGGTTAGTATGGTTGAAATGAATTTGCTTACTCCCTAAATGCATTGATTTCTATATTCCTCTAAAACAACTTTAAATTGTACACCCACCATAGAGAGCTTATTTACATATGAAGCAAGATATACATGCAAAAAAAAAAAAAAGTTATAAAACCAAGATTCTGGAGGAACAGTTGAGACTAGTTTGTTTTTGGAGACACCCAAGTTGTAGATTTTGGGGAAAAAATCATGTTAATTTACTGCAGAAATAACTTAATAAATAAAATGTTTGAATAGTTGACCTTCTGGTGCAAATATCAATGGAGGTGAATTCACTTAATAGGGGGATAGAATTTCTGTGGGACTTTACTTAAGATGGTATATTTTGCAACCTGGGTTTAAAGTAACAATCTGTGAAACTAAAGTATAATGGACATTGATTGACTTTGACTTGTACAGCTACACTATTATTTTGATTTTATAAATTCACATGAATTTACATGTGTTTGATCCAGATCAGGCTCTACATCTGGCTCCAAAGGTTTATTGAGCACATACTACGTGCCAAACCACTTGTATGATCTGAAGAAACAGAAAAACCCATTTTGCCTTTAAGAGGCTCAGAGCATGTTCTGTGTTTTTGTAGCATTTGTAACAGTTGAAATTTTTTCAATAATTGCTTAATTTATCATAGAATACTTGCGTATCCCTATAAATTATATGCTCCCAGACAGCAAAGTTCACTCTATTTTATTTCCAATGCCTAGCAGAGTTTCTGGCACATGGTCAATGTTTAAGAAGTATTTGTCTGAATATAAAAGAATAAATAAATGGGAAACATTGCTAGCTGTGAACACAAAATACAATCTCCTTTCTTCTTTCTTATTATCAAAGTAATGACTGTAATTCATCCGAAAAATACCTGTTTTAGCCTTCCTTCCAGCCTCCAGGTAGATGTGGGGCTTCTTGGAAAGTTTCTTTCCTCCTTTTTACCCTACCAGTTCCTGCTCTTGCTTCCAGTTTAGAACTAGAGCAGCCAGGCTGGCTCGATAACCCACCAACCTGGAAGCTGTATGATGAAAGTCAGTCTTTAGGGATGATCAAGCAAAAAGACAGGTATGGAGCCCAGGTTTCTGTCAGTAATGTGGTACCCCAAACCAGCAACTGAAGGGCCACCTTCCAGACTTCTTTAGCATAATAGAAAAATAAACTTCTATCTTATTTAAATTACTGCTATTTCCTACCTCTGGTGCTAGTAGCCTAACACAATTTTTCTACTTGGTTTAGACCATTATAAATTTCTATTGCCAGTAATTGGCATTATATGGCAAACAAACTAATCCCATTAAGACTAGTATGTTATTTTTTTCCTCACAATTGAAGATTTTCTGATTGGGTTAAATAAGTGGTTTTCCACTGGAGGTGATTCTGTCTCCCCAGGATATCTGACAATGTCTGGAGACATTGTGGTTGACACAACTGGGAACAGGGGGTGTTTGTCCTGGTATCCACTGGGTAAGGGCCAGGCATGCTACTGCAGTGCCTAGGACAGAACCGCATGACTGAAAATTATCTGGACCAAAATGTTAATAGTACCAAGGTTAAGAAACCCTGGGTTAAATATTTTATTAATTAAGTTGTTTAGACTGACACCTAACCATTAACTGTTGATTACTGTTCTTTATTTTTTTTAACGTGAGCCTATTTGTTGACTTTACCTGCACATAAAATGGTCATTTTTCCTCAAATCAGGAAGTAAAGTTAATTAAATAAAGGTATATTCTATTTGATTAGATGGGGAGTGAGTAATGCACAAAGTATTGACCTTATGAATTCTCCTACATAAAAGTAATGTGAGGAAGCATGAGAAAGTGGCAAGTAAATAAATGGGTCAATGTGATAGACACAACAGTTAAGAAAACTGTGCTGTAGAGTGAACTAAAGATGGTTATGCAGCTCAGTGGACTTTTGTTTGGAAATAAAGGTATAGTTAAGTTGGAAATTAAGACATTGTTATAAGATCCATTCTATGAGAAAGTGGGCAAAATTGAAAAAAGTCTTTGTAAGAACCTCTATTTCTAAGACTTCCTCATTTTCATCTTGGATCCAAAGATGAAAACAAGGAAAGAAGAAAAGAGGGAAGGAAAGAAGGAAAGAAGGAAGAAAAGAAGGGAACTAGAAAGAGTGCAAGGCAGGAAAGAAACAAGTACTGGGCACCAAAAAGCAGCTGAACCTATAAGTGATGAATTAAAACTAACCGAAATTAAACTAAATAAAAACAGAATATACAAAATCCACTTGAAGTACAGAATGGCTCTGTACTTGCCAGCAAAGTAAAACCTCAACTAGCATTAAACAGTTAATATTTATAGGTAACTTTATAATCATTGCTATCAGCAGAAAAAAGCTACAATAATCCGATTGCCATCACTTTAACCAAAGCCTGTGTCGTAAACTTTGTAATTTTCTGCTGTCATGCTCAACCACTTTCAACACATTTAAATTAGAAAGGACTATGCTAATTTTGCTTCATAGCCAGGGTCATTGTTGTAGGACATAATTATCTTTTTTTTCCCCGCATTCGTTTTATTCTCCAGTATTGTTTAAATTTAGTCTCGGTTATCCTATGTCCTTTTAAGCCTGAGCCATCTCTAGCCCCAACCCTGCTGGAAATATTCCTTTCATCTTCCTTAGCTATAAAGAGTTTAGATGTCCTTTTCCAACAGCCATGTTATTCCTCTGTGATCTTCCTGAAGAATAGTGTGTGAGTCTAAGTTGTTGAGTTAACTCTATATTTAATTAAAAAGGGCTGCCCTTTTTTTCCCTTATATTAATGCTTATCATACCGTAGAGTTGACTCAAAGAAAAGTAATAAAAAATGGCCATTGAAACATTTGAAAAGAGATGGGTTGTGGGGGAAACATCATTGCTTCTTTTAAATACTTGAAAGAGAGAAGAGACTTGATTGATCTAGAAGAAGTAAACTGGGACAAGTGAGTAGAAATGACAGGGAAGGAGATTTGGGCTCCAAACAACATAGAATTTTCCAGCAGTTGAAGTGGAGTGGGTTTCCTTATGAAGTGGTGAGTTCCTGAGTCAGAAGTGTTCACCCTGAGGTGAGGGACACCCAAACTGAGAGGGAAGGGGGAAGGTAAGTTTCCTTCTTTGTATAGGACAGAGATGTTTTCCCCTAACAAAATATGTCAAAGTAAAATGGATATGACTAGATAGTATTCATCTGGTAAAAAGAGTAAAAGATGCATGAAGGAATAAATAATATTTTGCTGGCTGATTGTGTAGGTATCTTCTCAATGTTTTTGTAGTGGATGTGGGAGAAAAGATGAATCTTTAAATGCTCAAGCATCTGAGAAATCTATACCATTTAAATTCACCTCTGTTTATCCAGTGTCCTTCAAATTCTTCGTAATGATCTGTGGTGTCACTACACTAAGGCATCCTAAGCTACCTTTCTCCTGACAAGGTAGTAGTCACCAGGAGCTTAATTCTTCTTCCCTCCAGCAGTAAGAAGAGTTTATTAATTACATTGCTTTAAAATGCTGAAGGGTTGACACATGGAGTGTCATAAGTTAATCACTGATGTTCATGTTCAAGCCAATCACCATGCTTTAAGCCCAACCATCAGAAGTCCAAGTCCAAGTGTTAAGTTCTCTACTATTTAAAATGCTGTACCAAAGAAAGAGGGGGGATAATGTTGGGGGACATGCCCATGGTATTCCTGCTAAGAGCTCCCACTTTTCGGTGAGGCTTGCACCTGTTTCCAGCATGCATTTGAATGCAGCAGCAGTTGGAGTTGAAGGTCAGGGTGACAGATGTAAGGCTAGAAACCACTGATCAGTCACTGAGGTCTCAGTTCCATCACTGTATGGCCCTGAATATGCTAACATCTGCAACTTGTTATGTCAGGATATCCAAAGAGAGATCTGGCAAGAGAAAATTCAGCTCATTCCTAAGACCAACAGATTTGAGTATATTCTTATCTTTTAAAATGTATTAAAACTGTTTTCAGGTACATTTCATAATCCAAAACAATACCCATTTTACATAACAGCAGCAGCATGCCTACATACACATTGATGTGCAATTATTTAGAACAATCTGCATCTCCACTATGGAGATACTTTAGTTTTGGTTAGTATAAGGCACTTAAAGAAAGTGGAGACATTTTCTGGAACTCTTGAAATGAGTACTTTATGCCTGTAGATATTGGCACATATGACACGTTAACAAAGAAGGCATGTGTGCACTCGGCGGATTTATTTAGGAAAGATAAGATCAGTTTTTTTCAAGCTCTATCATTATAAGTTCACTCAGTACACCTCAGTTTCCTCACCTGTATAATGGGGGTGAGAAGGTTGTCTTCTACCTCTCAAGGGCATTTTAAAGATTTATGCGATCAGTTTTCTCAAGCATTATGAACTTCTTGGGAAAAGGTACTATGAAAAATAAAGCATAATTATTCATTTTCTGGGACAGGACCCTTGGCGGGGGGTCCCTGAAAAAGAACAAATAGAGTCATTTTTACTGCAGACAAGAGAGAAAGGTTCTCACCTGAAATTCCAAATTCAGCGAAAAAAAACATTGCTGTAATACTAGTCAGGTTCACTCTTTAAAACACTCTTTGCATTCC
>NW_006790302.1:1631394-1661381 GCF_000442215.2 Lipotes vexillifer
CATTCCTGCGCTTTTTCCCTTCTATTTGGTCTCTTGGGTCTATTTGGTCTCCTGGTCCTACTTTTGTTTGGACCTCCTAGATTTGTAGGTCTACCTACAGATTATAAAATCAACTCTGTAGGTAACTCTGTGTGTGTGTGTGTGTGTGTGTGTGTGTGTGTGTGTGTGAGAGAGAGAGAGAGAGAGAGAGAGAAACAGAGAGACAGAGACAGAGACAAAGAGAATTAAAAGGTTTTACACTGCTGAATACTTATTTATAATAGCTCCTGGTTCAGCCTAGTTGGTTGTCTACTTAAACTTCAAAAGAGGTGGTTTGATTTGGATGATTTTACTTTTTCTCATCTTCTTCTTTTGTTGTTTTAATTTAAATTCACGTAAATTAAATAAAATGAAAAAATTGTGTTTCTCATTTGAACTAGCCACGTTTTAAGTACTTGAGAGCCATGGATGGCTAGTGACCACATAAGGGATAACACGGATATAGAACATTTCCATCATTTGCATAAAGAAAAGGTATAGGGACAACCAGGCAATCATCCTTATTGAATATATATCCATTCATGGCAATGGACAAAAACTGTATGGAAATAAACACTTTTTGTTTGATGATATGATTTCAGGACACCCAGTGGCAAGTACTTTACAAAGAAAATTCAGATTTGCAAAGGAAAAAAAAACCTGAATTATTCTTATGTTTATCTCTTCCCATGAAAAAACACCACAGGTTGACAAAAAGTCTTTCCTGGGACTCTCCTTGGTGAATTGGCACATTCTCTTTTTCTCTTTACCTCACTATCTAATTGCTTAAGTCTGAAGCCTCAATTGTAACTCACCTTTGACCTGAAATGAGAAAAAGAAACATTAAGTGTTCTTTTTATTTGACGTTAGAAGTACTGTACTGCCCCTTGGTTATTATCCAATCATGTAATAGAGCCTTCAATGTCTGGTTTTCTTTCTTCATTTAAAGGATATGAACACTGGACAACTTGACAGTTTTGAGCCTGGAACTGCCCTGTTTAACCATAGGGTGGTCTGGTCCCCAGCTCTATTTTCCTGTGGCTGGAAACCAGTAGAGATGTTTTATAGACTTTGAACTCTGCATGGGGCCTAATAGGATATTGATAGCAATAGTCTGACTCTTTCTGCCCCCCTCCTGCTTGGAGGAAGGAGCTCGCCAGCATCATTCACAGTTGGCAGCCTCACAGCCAGGACCCAGCTGTCTTGAGTAAGCCACTTTTCTCTCCTCCTTCCCTGGACTCACAGGTCTTGTCATCACTCTGTTTGCTGCTTTCCCAGTGTTCCTCCAGCAGCGCTAGACTCTGGTGGGCATGTCAGGATTCAGATATCCTGCCCAGTTCTAGAAATCGCAGAATTTAAAGATTAGAATCAACCACAGGGATCACCTAATCCCTTGCTAAAGTGTGGGCCTCAGACCAACAGCATCAGCAAGATCTGGGAGCTTGTTAGAAATGCTTACACTTGGGTCTCATCCCAGACCTAGGAAATTAGTCTCTGCTTTTTCTCAAGATCTCCAGGTGATTCATAAGCACATAATAGTTTGAGAAGCACTGACCTAATTCCACATGTCTCCTGATTTAAGAATTTTTATTAATTGTTTAAGATGTAAATGATTTAAGAATTAACTAATTTATTCTAGACAAAGAAATTACCTGGAGTTTTAAAAATTCTGGTTCTGTGTTTCTGGGGCAGAGCCTGGGCATCAGCCCCCCATGTGGTTCCCATGTGCACCCAGAATGGAGAAGCTGGATGGCTCTAAAGCAGTCGTTGTCAAAGTCGGGTCCCTGGAGCAGCAACCCCAGTATTACTTGTTAAAATGCGAATTCTCAGGCTATATCCTAGACACTCTAAAGCAGAAACTCTAGGATTGGAGCCCAGAAGTCTGTGTATGAACAAGTCCTCCAGGTTGTTCTGATGCAAGTTCTGTAACTACAGGTTTAAAGAATAAGGATGTCCCAACCCTCACCCCTGAAAGATGAATCTAGACCTGTACTGTTGTGGGTTTTTTCATTTAAATTCATGTAAATTAAATAAAATTAAAAATTGTGTTTCTCATTTGAACTAGCCATGTCTTAAGTACTTGAGAGCCACAGGTGGCTAGTGGCCACATAAGGGATAGCACGGATACAGAACATTTCCATCATTCGTAGAAAATTCTCCTGGACAGTGCTGATCTAGACTTTGGCTAGAGGGAGACAGATATTAATATTAATAACAATTAATAATAAGAATAACAATAGTGACAAAATAACAATTCTCATATGTTAACTGATTACTATGTTCCAGGCATTGAGCTAAGACATCAAGTGATTTCTCTTTTTTCCTTACAGATTGCCAAATTATTGTTTAATTACTGTGTTTGAGTCTAGGGAGGATTTTGGTGCAGTGAAGGGACAAGGAAGAAGAACAGGGAAAACAGAAGCAAGAGGAAGAGGTTTTTCTCCAACAACAGACTTCATTTGAGGAACTAGATGGACCCTAATGCAAGAGAGCCATTGATGGAACACAAAGAACATGTCAACACGTAAGGGAGATAAGCCAGTAAGATATCACTACTAGAGCTTTTTCCCTCTCTCCTAGGCTAGAACATACAACGTCGGGCTAGGATCTAAGAGCAGTTACATTGTCCATTTGGAGTTCTGTTGGCTGGATGTTTTCGTAGCTTTGCATCCAAGATTGAATCTTTTCTCAGGCAATCTCCTGGAACAGACATATCATTGGACTTATCAGCCAATGACTACAGAATAAGATTGCCCACCCATTGTGCCCAGTATTTTATTGCACAAACCTACCTACGTAATTGCTGGATGTTAACTCCCCTCCATTTGTTCCTTGCTCCTTCTGCAGGCTCCCCTGTGACTGACTGCCTCACCATGTCCTGAGACATTTCCACTCCCCCCTCCTCCCCTTTCCACCACTTTCCAGTTTTTGGTAAGCAGGCAGTTAGTGTGTGCTGTCTGGGACCCGCTAAGGCTGAGGATGCAACTGTGAACATGGCGGCCCTTTCTTTCACTCACGGAGCTTACTCTCTACTGATGACCCCTCTGAGTTCAGAGTTCCCTGGGTACAGCTTATCTCCTCTATGGCCTCTGAGAAGATACGCATACTCTTTTCCTGAATTTCCCACATCATGTTGGAGACTTGATCAGACTTTTTCGAGCATTTTGCTAAAATCCTGAGGGTATGGAGATCCCACACCCTAGAAATCACAACTGTTACTGGAGGTGATGATGCACTTGGGCTTCTGCTGGGACACAAGTTTATCAGAACCTTTGGTTTATTTACTAACCAGTTTTGAAGCACTGAGTCTTCCCCAAGGAACAAAAAGTAAATTGAAAAGTCTCATCAAAGGGACCCCTCCCATTACAAATAGAGGATCTGTCTGAAAGGCAAATTCCAGTCTCCACCAGAAGACAGAAACTGCTTGAAACCTCCCAGGGTGCACTTTTCCCAGCTTCCAAAAATTAAGGTTTGGTCTTGATTACACTAGCATTTTATCTTTTCCCTTCCACTTGCCAACCTTTCCCCCTCTTCACAGTGAGAGGTAAACAAAAATACACAGAGGGAGGGTGTCCAGGGGTAAGACAGCCTGGGGATTCTCAAGAGAAACTTTAACTATTACTTCTACTTTTGAACATAAGTCAAAGCCTCCGACCCCACGGTTTGATGTACATTTTCTCTTCTGTTCAATGTGCCCATATTTGGAGTACTTAGTAACAGACTCAGAGAAGTTTCAAGCTGAAAAGAATTTAGAGTTCATCTAGCCTAGTGGATTTTTCAAATGTATTTTAATGGCAAAAATCCCTCTTTAAACAAAACCTTACACAGAAGTCCAATAGTCGAAGCAGAAGCAAACCATGCTTCTCAGGTTGAAACAAGGAGGGCCTGTGGTACCCTCCACCTCCCTCTTGAGATGGACTATTAATCTCTGTTTGAAATCATTTATCTGGCTCCGCCCCTCAGTTTACAGAGGGCGAATCTAAAGCCAAGAGAAGGTAAACAATTTTCAGGAGATTAGTGCCTTAGCTAGGAAGCTGATCACATCATTATTCTGCTTAAAATCATCAATTGGCTTCTTACATAACTCAAAATAAAATCCAAAGTCCTTACGATAGCCTCTAAGGCTTCCCATTATTCTCTCCTCTCACTCCCTCTCTGACTTAATTCTTTTTTTTTTTTTTTTTTTTACTTAATTCTTAATTCTTTCCACGAATCTTACTTTACTCCAGCCACACCGGCCTCCTTGTTTTACTCAGATACATCACGAATACTCCTGCCATCATGAATACATGTTGTTCACCCAGCTTGGAAATCTCTTCCTGCAGACATCACATGGCCTGCTCCCTCATTTCCCTTAGAGCTTTTCTCAGGTATCACTTCCTCAGTGAGGCCATCCCTTTATTAATTGTGCCAGCTGGTCTCCAAAGATGGCCCCCCAAGGAACAATACCTTCTATTATTCATGCTTTGTATATTCCTCTTCCCTTTCATCTGAGGGGCCCCGTGACTTGCTTTTGACCAATAGAATGTGAGGGAAGTGATGCTTCATGTCTTTCAAGACAAGATCATAAGAAGCTTGGCAGCTTTCATCTGGATTTCTTACAATAATTTCTGTAAGGAAGCTGGCTAACATATAGGGAGCCTGATTATCTGAGCCCACTATTCTGTGAGGAAATCCAGGAGAGGCACATGGAAAAGTCATGTGGAGGCAGAGAGATGCCTGGGTGAACCTTCTAATAGCCCACGGATGTAAAGAAGTGAAGAAAATATCTTGAACAACATGGAGCTCATCCAATGCTTTGGATGACTCCAATTCTGGAGTCATGAATACAACTGCGTGAAGATCCCAACTGAGAACTGCCTAGTTGAGGCCAGTCAAGTTACAGAATCATGAGAAATAACCCATTTTTTTTTTAGCCAATAGTTTTATGATGTTCCATTGTACAGCAATAGATATTAGTAAAGGAAATCAATGTAAGTTGCACCCCTCCTTTGCTCCTATATACCTAGTTGTACTCTATATCCTCCTTCCCTTACTTTATTTTCCTCTATAACTCTCTCATCACCATCTGGCTTACTGTGTACTTATCTCTTTGTTATGGTCTCCTTACACCCCTAAATAAAAACTCTGGGAAGGCAGGGACTTTCCCTTGTTCACTACTATATCTCTCATGCCTGGAACATGTCATAAACTAGGCACTCAATAAATATGTGTTGAATGAATGAATATATTTATTTTAATCTATTTTTCTGAGTTTGTTTTTTCTAAGTATAACAAGCCCATAAAATGAAAGGACTGAAATTATTTAAAATACTCTCATGACTATGGACTCCCATCTTATGGACACAACATCTGAAGTGGACTCAAATGCTTCAGTCTTCCCCTTCCCATAAGCTTTGGTCTTAATACATACTGACTCAGAGGGAAAGGTACTAGAAGGAAGGAAGATGAGTCAAGCAAAGCTCCAGACAAAACCCAAATGGAGATGGTTATCAAAGTCAAGTCAAACCCTGATGAGGAGCTCTTGTCGGGAGACAAAATGGTAACCACCTCTCCCTTCACTCATTTCTGGAAGGGCTTGACATCCCCGTGCATTCCATAAACACTTGTAGAATGCCTGCTCTCTCTTGCTCTCTCTCCCTCTCTCTTGCATTGCAAGTACAGAGACTCAAGGCTGTATCCCCTATTTTCAGTGCAGGGAGAATGAAGAGAGAGAGAGAGAGAAAATGAAGATAATGAAGAAAAACACTCTAAACTTTGACATAAAATGTTTAGTCATTGAAAAGTTTGAAAATGAGAAGTTTCATTAGTGTTGAAATATAGTTCATGCTATCTTTTCTCATTTCAACAACTTTGTGGAGAAATGGAGATTATAAAGATGCTTCTGCTGTTAGCTTTGTTTACTTTTTTTCTCTTGGTACTTTTGGAGAAAGGAGGAAGGGACTGCATGTGTATCTTTAAGCAAAAGAATTACCTCATGGTCTTTATAAAAACAGTTCTGTTGATATGAACCAAAAGAATTATGACTTCACTGGCTTGGCCCGGGTTACACCCATGAAAACCTATGAGCAGTATAATGATGTCACCAACACACAGAGTAACTCCACAGCTCTTCAGCATTCTTCATGTGTGTGAGTAATGTCTCTGTGATCCTAGTTATTTTACTAGTTAGAAATGACATGGTTTACCAATAATGCCAACTGCCTTCCACTTCCTGCTCTTGAGAACAGGACAGATCAGTAAGCAATGACTCAGTTGCAGCTGCCAAGAAATGCATCCCACTCCTATCCCCTCACCTACAGCCCCACCCCCAATTGTACCCTGAGCTACGGAACAGGCAGTGATTGAACAGGTGTTTTTCCTTCTTCCTGGGACTGAAAAGGTTGAATGAGGAATAGAGTTCTGTACTTCTATCCCTCACCTTCTTATGGTAATTAGTGGGAAAATCACCCATGAAATGGGAATGAATACAGTCTGCAGTTTTTTCCCTCCATCCCACAACGGAAACAGGTGTTTATTTCACCCACATTAGGCACCACCTTGCTGGCTATGAGTTAACAATGTTCAACTCCTTGGTGACTTGGATGATCTGGATTAGTGCACTGGGCATGGAGGAATCTGCCCATGGGCTGGGTAGCAAAAGACTGGGCTCTAGAGTCTCAGAGGGAAATTTACACCATGCAAGCCAATGCACAGATGAACCTTTAACAAGCAGTTGCAAATACAGGATAAATGGGAGGCTGGATGCACTTTCTAGGGATCTCCTATCTTAACTTCTCTACTGCCTACTCTAAAGCCATATTTCTGTACAGGGATGCATCAAGACCACCCACTGGAGCACTTCCGGTCACGCCATCATCGTGTTGTGGCGTTCTGCATCAAGGTTTTCATCCCTCAAGGTCAGCGCCCACTCCGTGGCTCTTAGGAACACAAACATTTCTATGCCTCTTTCTATGCATGGTTCTAAAACATCTAATAAGATTTTCCACATCAAAAGACCAAAATAAATTCCCAGCTGAATTTGGAAAGAGCTAAGGGCAAAAGAACCCAGAAAGAAATCCTCTTGGGGGGACGAGGGGAAGATGGCAGAAGAGTAAGATGCGGAGATCACCTTCCTCCCCACAGATACACCGGAAATACATCTACACGTGGAACAACTCCTACAGAACACCTACTGAATGCTGGCAGAAGACCTCAGACCTCCCAAAAGGCAAGAAAGTCCCCATGTACCTGGGTAGGGAAAAGGAAAAAGAATAAACAGAGACGAAAGGATAGGGATGGGACCTGCACCAGTGGGAGGGAGCTGTGAAAGAGGAAAGGTTTCCACACACTAGGAAGCCCTTTCGCAGGCAGAGACTGCAGGTGGCAGAGGGGGAAAGCTTCGGAACCGCGGAGGAGAGCACAGCAACAGGGGTGCGGAGGGCAAAGCGGAGAGATTCCCGCACAGAGGATCGGTGCCGACCGGCACTCACCAGCCCGAGAGGCTTGTCTGCTCACCCGCCGGGGTGGGCAGGGCTGGGAGCTGAGGCTCAGGCTTCGGTCAGAGTGCAGGGAGAGGATTGGGGTTGGCGGCGTGAACACAGCCTGCAAGGGGGTTAGTGCACCATGGCTGGCTGGGATGGAGTCCTGGGAAAGGTCTGGACCTGCCAGAGAGGAAAGAGACTTTTTCATCCTTCTTTGTTTCCTGGTGCGCGAGGACAGGGGATTAAGAGCGCTGCTTAAAGGAGCTCCAGAGACAGGCACGAGCCACGGCTAAAATCGTGGACCCCAGAGATGGGCATGAGACGCTAAGATTGCTGCTGCCGCCACCAAGAAGCCTGTGTGTGAGCACAGGTCACTATCCACACACCCCTTCCGGGGAGCCTGTGCAGCCCGCCACTGCCAGGGACCCGGGATCCAGGGACAACTTCCCCGGGAGAATGCACGGCGCACCTCAGGCTGGTGCAACGTCACGACGGCCGCTGCTGCTGCAGTCTCGCCCTGCACTCCGTACCCCTCCCTCCCCCTGGCCTGAGTGAGCCAGAGTCCCCGAAGCAGCTGCTCCTTTAACCCCGTCCTATCTGAGCGAAGAACAGACGCCCTACGGCAACCTACAGGCAGAGGCGGGGCCAAATCCAAAGCTGAGCCCTGGGAGCTGTGAGAACAAAGAAGAGAAAGGGAAATCTCTCCCAGCAGCCTCAGAAGCAGCGGATTAAAGCTCCACAATCAACTTGATGTACCCTGAGTCTGTGGAATACATGAATAGACAACGAATCATCCCAAATTGAGGAGGTGGACTTTGAGAGCAAGATTTATTATTTTTTCCCCTTTTCCTCTTTTTGTGAGCGTGTATGTGTATGCTTCTGTGTGAGATTTTGTCTGTATAGCTTTGCTTCCACCATTTGTCCTAGGGTTCTAACTGTCTGGTTTTTTTGTTTGTTTGTTATGTTTTACTTAAAAAATTTTTTTTTCTTAAAAATTATTTTTTATTTTAGTAAATTTATTTTATTTTATCTTCTTTCTTTCCTTCCTCCCTCCCTCCCTCCCTCCCCTCCTTTCTTTCTTTCTTTCTTTCTTTCTCTCTTTCTTTCTTCTTTCTTTCTTTCTACTTTTTCTCCCTTTTATTCTGAGCTGTGTGGATGAAAGGCTCTTGGTGCTTCAGCCAGGAGTCAGTGCTGTGCCTCTGAGGTGGGAGAGTCAACTTCAGGACACTGGTCCACAAGACACCTCCCAGCTCCACATAATATCAAATGGCAAAAATCTCCCAGAGATCTCCATCTCAACACCAGCGCCCAGCTTCACTCAATGACCATCAAGCTACAGTGCTGGACACCCTATGCCAAACAACTAGCAAGACAGGAACACAACACCACCCATTAGCAGAGAGGCTGCCTAAAATCATAATAAGTCCACAGACACCCCAAAACACACCACCAGACGTGGACCTTCCCACCAGAAAGACAAGATCCAGCCTCATCCACCAGAACACAGGCACTAGTCCCCTTCACCAGGAAGCCTACACAACCCACTGAACCAACCTTAGCCACTGGGGACAGACACCAAAAACAATGGGAACTATGAGCCTGCAGCCTGCAAAAAGGAGACCCCAAACACAGTAAGATAAGCAAAATGAGAAGACAGAAAAACACACAGCAGATGAAGGAGCAAGATAAAAACCCAACAGACCTAACAAATGAAGAGGAAATAGGCAGTCTACCTGAAAAAGAGTTCAGAATAATGATAGTAAAGATGATCCAAAATCTTGGAAATAGAATGGACAAAATGCAAGAAGCAGTTAACAAGGACCTAGAAGAAATAAAGATGAAACAGACAATGATGAACAACACAATAAATGAAATGAATAATACTATAGATGGGATCAATAGCAGAATAACTGAGGCAGAAGTATGGATTAGTGACCTGGAAGATAAACTAGTGGAAATAACTACTGCAGAGCAGAATAAAGAAAAAAGAATGAAAAGAACCGAGGACAGTCTCAGAGACCTCTGGGACAATATTAAATGCACCAACATTCAAATCATAGGGGTTCCAGAAGAAGAAGAAAAAAAGAAAGGGACTGAGAAAATATTTGAACAGATTATAGTTGAAAACCTCCCTAATATGGGAAAGGAAATAGTTAATCAAGTCCAGGAAGCACAGAGAGTCACATACACGATAAATCCAAGGAGAAATACGCCAAGACACATATTAATCAAACTGTCAAAAATTAAATACAAAGAAAAAATATTAAAAGCAGCAAGGGAAAAACAACAAATAACACACAAGGGAATCCCCATAAGGTTAACAGCTGATCTTTCAGCAGAAACTGCAAGCCAGAAGGGACTGGCAGGACATATTTAAAGTAATGAAGGAGAAAAACCTGCAACCAAGATTACTCTACCCACCAAGGATCTCATTCAGATTTGATGGAGAAATTAAAATCTTTAGAGATAAGTAGAAGCTGAGAGAGTTCAGCAACACCAAACCAGCTTTACAACGAATGCTAAAGGAACTTCTCTAGTCAAGAAACACAAGAGAAGGAAAAGACCTACCATAACAAACCAAAAACAATTAAGAAATAGGGAATAGGAACATACATTTCGATAATTACCTTAAATGTAAATGGACTAAATGCTCCCACCAAAAGACACAGATTGGCTGAATAGATACAAAAACAAGACCCATATATATGCTGTCTACAAGAGACTCACTTCAGACCTAGAGACACATACAGACTGAACGTAAGGGGATGGAAAAAGATATTCCATGCAAATGGAAACCAAAAGAAAGCTGGAGTAGCAGTTCTCATATCAGACAAAATAGACTTTAAAATAAAGACTATTAGAAGAGACAAAGAAGAACACTACATAATGATCAAGGGGTCAATCCAAGAAGAAGATATAACAATTGTAAATATTTATGCATCCATTATAGGAGCACCTCAATACATAAGGCAAATACTAACATCCATAAAAGGGGAAATCGACAGTAACACATTCATAGTAGGGGACTTCAACACCCCACTTTCACCAATGGACAGATCATCCAAAATGAAAATAAATAAGAAACACAAGTTTTAAATGATACATTAAACAAGATGGACTTAATTGATATTTATAGGACATTCCATCCAAAAACAACAGAATACACTTTCTCCTCAAGTGCTCATGGAACATTCTCCAGGTTAGATCATATCATGGGTCACAAATCAAGCCTTGGTAAATTTAACAAAATTGAAATTGTATCAAGTAACTTTTCTGACCCCAATGCTATGAGACTAGATATCAATTACAGGAAATGATCTGTAAAAAATACAAACAAATGTAGGCCAAACAATACACTACTTAATAACGAAGTGATCACTGAAGAAATCAAAGAGGAAATTAAAAAATACCTAGAAACAAATGACAATGGAGACATGACGACCCAAAACCTATGGGATGCAGCAAAAGCAGTTCTAAGAGGGAAGTTTATAGCAATACAAGCCCACCTTAAGAAGCAGGAAACATCTCGAATAAACAACCTAACCTTGCACCTCAAGCAATTAGAGAAAGAAGAACAAAAAAACCCCAGAGTTAGCAGAAGGAAAGAAATCATAAAAATCAGATCAGAAATAAATGAAAAAGAAATGAAGGAAACAATAGCAAAGATCAATAAAACTAAAAGCAGGTTCTTTGAGAAGATAAAAAAAATTGATAAACCATTAGCCAGACTCATCAAGAAAAAAAGGGAGGACTCAAATCAATAGAATTAGAAGTGAAAAAGGAGAACTAACAACTGACACTGTGGAAATACAAAAGATCATGAGAGATTACTACAAGCAACTCTAGGCCAATAAAATGGACAACCTGGAAGAAATTGACAAATTCTTAGAAATGCACAATCAGCCAACACCAAATCAGGAAGAAATAGAAAATATGAACAGAGCAATCACAAGCACTGAAATTGAAACTGTGATTAAAAATCTTCCAACAAACAAAAGCCCAGGAGAAGATAGCTTCACAGGCGAATTCTATCAAACATTTAGAGAAGAGCTAACACCTATCCTTCTCAAACTCTTCCAAAATATAGCAGACGGAGGGACATTCCCAAACTCATCCTACGAGGCCACCATCACCCTGAAACCAAAACCAGACAAGGATGTCACAAAGAAAGAAAACTACAGGCCAATATCACTGATGAACATAGATGCAAAAATCCTCAACAAAATACTAGCAAACAGGATCCAACAGCACATTAAAAGGATCACACAATCATATCAAGTGGGGTTTATTCCAGGAATGCAAGTATTCTTCAATATACGCAAATCAATTAGTGTGATATACCATATTAACAAATTGAAGCAGAAAAACCATATGGTCATCTCAATAGATGCAGAGAAAGCTTTCGTCAAAATTCAACACCCATTTATGATAAAAACCCTGCAGAAAGTAGGCATAGAGGGAGCTTTCCTCAACGTAATAAAATAATATGACAAACCCACAGCAAACATGATCCTCAATGGTGAAAAACTGGAAGCATTTCCACTAAGATCAGGAAGAAGAAAAGGTTGCCCACTCTCACCACTCTTATTCAACATAGTTTTGCAAGTTTTAGCCACAGCAATCAGAGAAGAAAAGGAAATAAAAAGAATCCAAATCAGAAAAGAAGAAGTAAAGCTGTCACTGTTTGCAAATGACATGATACTATACATAGAGAATCCTAAAGATGCTACCAGAAAACTACTAGAGCTAATCAATGAATTTGGTAAAGTAGCAGGATACAAAATTAATGCACAGAAATCTCTGGCATTCCTATACACTAATGATGAAAAATCTGAAAGTGAAATCAAGAAAACACTCCCATTTACCATTGCAACAAAAGAATAAAATATCTAGGAATAAACCTACATAAGGAGACAAAAGACCTGTGTGCAGAAAATTATAAGACACTGATGAAAGAAATTAAAGATGATATAAACAGATGAAGAGATACACAGTGTTCTTTGTTTGGAAGAATCAACATTGTGAAAATGACTCTACTACCCAAAGCAATCTACAGATTCAATGCAATCCCTATCAAACTACCACTGGCCTTTTTCAAAGAACTAGAACAAAAAATTTCACAATTTGTACGGAAACAAAAGACCCCGAATAGCCAAAGCAATCTTTATAACGAAAAACAGAGCTGGAGAAATCAGGTTCCCTGACTTCAGACTATACTACAAAGCTACAGTAAGCAAGACAGTATAGTACTGACACAAAAACAGAAAGATAGATCAATGGAACAGGATAGAAAGCCCAGAGATAAACACACACACACATGGTCATATTATCTTTGATAAAGGAGGCAGGAATATACAGTGGAGAAAGGACAGCCTCTTCAATAAGTGGTGCTGGGCAAACTAGACAGGTACATGTAAATGTATGAGATTAAATCACTCCTTAGCACCATACACAAAAATAAGCTCAAAATGGATTAAAGACCTAAATGTAAGGCCAGACACTATCAAACTCTTAGAAGAAAACATAGGCAGAGCACTCTATGACATAAATCACAGCAAGATTCTTTTTGACCCACCTCCTAGAGAAATGGAAATAAAAACAAAAATAAACAAATGGGACCTAATGAAACTTCAAAGCTTTTGCACAGCAAAGGAAACCATAAACAAGACCAAAAGACAACCCTCAGAATGGGAGAAAATATTTGCAAATGAAGCAACTGACAAAGGATTAATCTCCAAAATTTATAAGCAGCTCATGCAGCTCAATAACACAAAAACAAACAACCCAATCCAAAAATGGGCAGAAGACCTAAATAGACATTTCTCCAAAGAAGATATACAGACTGTGAACAAACACATAAAAGAATGCTCAACTTCATTAATCATTAGAGAAATGCAAATCAAAACTACCATGAGATATCATCTCATACTAGTGAGAATGGCCATCATCAAAAAATCTAGAAACAATAAATGGTGGAGAGGGTGTGGAGAAAAGGGAACACTCTTGCACTGCTGGTGGGAATGTGAATTGGTACAGCCACTATGGAGAACAGTATGGAGGTTCCTTATACCACAAATAGAACTACCATATGACCCAGCAATCCCACTACTTCACATATACCCTGAGAAAACCATAATTCAAAAAGAGTCATGTGCCAAAATGTTCACTGCAGCTCTGTTTACAATAGCCCAGAGATGGAAACATCCTAAGTGCCCATCATGGGATGAATGGATAAAGAAGATGTGGCACATATATACAATGGAATATTACTCACCCATAAAAAGAAATGAAATTGAACTATTTGTAATGAGGTGGATGGACCTAGAGTCTGTCATGCAGGGTGAAGTAAATCAGAAAGAGAAAGACAAATACTGTATGCTAACACATATATATGGAATTTAAGAAAAAAAAAATGTCATGAAGAACCTAGAGGTAAGACAGGAATAAAGACACAGACCTACTAGAGAATGGCCTTGAGGATATGGGGAGGTGAAGGGGAACCTGTGATAAAGCGAGAGAGTGGCATGGACATATATACACTACCAAACGTAAAATAGATAGCTAGTGGGAAGCAGCCGCATAGCACAGGCAGATCAGCTGGGTGCTTTGTGACCACCTAGAGGAGTGGGATGGGGAGGGTGGGAGGGAGGGAGATGCAAGAGGGAAGAGATATGGGAACATATGTATATGTATAACTGATTCACTTTGTTATAAAGCAGAAACTGACACAACATTGTAAAGCAATTATACTCCAATGAAGATGGTAAAAAAAAAAAAAAAAAGATTAGCATGGCCCTTGTGCAAGGATGATATGCAAATTTGTGAAGCATTTCATATTTTTGAATGCATGTATAACTGAATCACTTTGCTGTACACCTGAAACTAACACAACATTGTAAATCAACTATACTCCAATAAAATTTTTTTAAAAAAGAAAAAAAATTATTACTACCTGCCAGAAAATTGTCACAATTAATGCAAATATCTATGAAAAAAAGAAGAAAAAATATCCAAAACACCCATTGATTCATTTCCTGTCCTTGAGATGTTTATGATCCCTCAACTGTGGAGAGAGAAAGAAACAGAGACACAAACAGAGAGAGAATGAAACAGAGGGGCTACCCAGAGACACAGCAGGGGAATTTTTTATTGCTTATAATAGGGAGATGTTGCTGCTTTTTATTTTAACTTTGTGTGGCTCTCGTTTCAACTGGTGCTGCCTTCCCTGTGTTTGAATAAGAAGGCTTGAGGGATTCTCTCCTCTGGGTGTTACTGTCCCATGGGCTGGGGCTTCCTGCTTGCTTTTAACCTCAATGGGTTAACTTCATAAAGCAGCAGCTCTTTATTCAAGCCTGAGATTTCCCATCATACTTTAGGACCAGCGAACCGTCCCTTCTTTGATGGCACCTTTTGGCTCCACAATAGAAGCCAATTTGTTAGACTTCTTTACAGGTCAGGGGCTGCATGAAGATGTGGAGGGCACAGCAGTGGGCACTGGAAAATGAAGTTATATTCGCTTGGCAAATTATACGTCTGCTGCACTTTATAGGCTCTGATTTCCTTTCCTCTCCTTTTCTCTCACTCTTGCTGCCCCCTCCCCATTTCCTTGCCTTTTCTTGAAACTGAGGAAGCATGTATGTGAAATATCGTCACATATCCAGTTAATGTAGGTTAATAGATTGATTCCAGTGACACGGATCATAATGAACAGTAAATTGTTTTATCTCTTAAGTCTTATTTGGTCAGCCAGGAAAACATATGAGGTAATATGGCTTGGACTAAATGGACCGTATAATAGATCTCCTTCTAAAGAATAAGGACAGGGGTGACAGCGCCTCTTATGATTAATGAAAATAATAATGGTCCTGAAATTGAAATTTTTCTAATTTTTTTTTCCTTCTCCTCTCTTGGCTGCCACCAAAAACTTCAGCCAGGAGATGATTTGTGTACAATAACTGGCTCTGACTTCTTCCTGGGCTAAAATACATACTTGTAAGGTGGGGGGAAAAGGAAAAGGAAGCAAAGGCATAAATTGGTTTCTAGAGTTCTGTGTGTGCCACGTGGAGGGGAAGGAGGGCATTCATGTAAATTTCTTTTCCATGGGGTTCTGATGTAAAGACTTCATACAGAGCATGAATGTCTTTGGCATCTGATGTGTTGTAGGTCAATCTGATTATTTACTTGGAATCAAGTCTATTCTGTCTTTAGATTTACTTTTAAATCATCTCATTTCCCCCTTTCCCTCTTCCATTTTTTTTTTCCCCCTTGGGCCAAGGAGTTTTGTTTTCTTCTATATCTCTGCCAAGACCTATATCTTCTCACTGGTTACCAGAAAAAAAACAAACGCATGTCTCAGTTTTTCACAAAGTAGTCCTTTGAGACTATTTGTAAAGAAAAGGAAAGGAGAATTTTGATTAATCATCAACAGACACAATGGCATTACCACTTTGGAAGGAAAAAAGTATCAACAAGTTACAATCCTTTGTTCTGTCCCAGGAGGCTCATTCTACTTGCAAATGATGGTGGATCACGGGATCACAGTGCAATTAGAGAAGGCTCATGATCCTTGGGATATGATGAGAAGAAGAAATAAGGGGATCTAGAGAAAGGAATAAGAGCCTTCACTTTCCACTTGAATAAGGACCATTACCTTCAAGGCATTTTTTCCACATCACAGGCCACATATCATTTGGACAGCAGCCTGAGAAATATATTAACGCTGCTTGGGGTAAAAGTGGCCTACATAACTGAGACAACCCATCTTTCTCTCAGATTCTTTCCAAATTCTGTACAAATTGATTTCTCAAGATTTTGTCTTGTACAGTCTTAAGTAGTTGCTTCTAGACGTTCTTCATGGTAATACAATATTTTCTATATGGTTTTGGCCAAAGCAAAATAGACAGTTGTGGAATCAGACAGCACCAACACATAATCTTTGATGGCAAATGGTTGGGCAAATTTTGTTTATCTATGTAGAACACGATTAAGAGACTATCATTCATCGAACATAAACAATTATTTATTGACACTTTAATATCAAACTTCCTCCAAAGAATTATTCAAATTATTTCATTGAAATTTTTACTTTTCAACCTGTTATAGTAACAAGATGTGAAAAAAAGTCCTCATTCACTTATAAATTAAAAATAATAAAAATTAAAACTGTAAATAATATAGAGTTAATATGTATATAATTTTGAAAAACAAATTATAAAAAAATATATGACATTCTGTTTTGTATTTATGTTTATATATAAATTTACATATAATTATATATATATATGTTTATGTTTTATCACACTATGAATAAGTGAATGACCAAAGGTTTAACCTTTGTCGCCTTCAAACAGGTGAAATATTTAGAAATTGAAATAAGGGAAAGATTAGAGATATTTTGGTAAATTTTTATGTCATAATAAGCAATCATAACTTTTAAAATAAAATAGAAAATATCAACATCTTTTCTGTCATTGCTTTACGAAAGTGAACAATAAAAAAGAAAAAGAACCTTTTAAACTGTGTTCAAAAAGTGCTTACTTTTTCAGACCCGTTTATAAAATTTTCCTTCCCTAGGCATTTCTTTATATTCAAAGATTGTCAAGTAATAATAAGTGATTCATTAAAATGATAATACAAACACATTGTGGTTATGAAATGTATTTGATCTAAACATTAGGAATGGGATAATCCATTAAACACTCTATTTTGCTTTTTATATCTATTATTGCATTTTATTTTTTTGTTAGTCTCTATAAAAATATTATTTGAGATTTTTATTCTTAATATTTTTCTTTACCAAAAAAGGATTTTTAATAAGCTTTATTATTTTGTAGATAAAATCCATATTTCCTGAATTTGAAAAAAAAACGGAAAAACAAATTTCACTTAAAATACTAAACACGTTTAACAGGAAGTGACTCTTGTAACTAAAATGACTGCTAAGGATGCATTCATGAATATTTTGTATATTTTTTGAAATTAAAATTCACTCATGCTTAGTGTTCATGCATTCATGAAAAGCATTCATGAAATGCTTAGTGTTCAGCTTCCTTGAAACTATAATGATAGCTACCCTATTTGAGAAATCAGGGTTTCATGCCAGGAGTTAGGAAGAAATCTTAAGTTAAAAGGTTTGAAATCTTCAAATTGAGATGCAATATTACAAATATGCTTAATCTCAAGTAGAGATGGTAAAATTTTTTATGATCCATAATGTTTCATGACATTGAACAGTATGGAAATCATCTCAGCCCAGAAGTCATTACACAACAACTATGTGCATCCATACCATACATCAGAAGTAGGTTCAGGGGTAGACTCCATCCATTTAGTTCACACTCTTAGGTGGCACTAATGAAACATCCAAATAAGCCTAAAATTGCTTATTCAATTGAGATATCTACTTTCTTCATTTTTTATTATCAAATTGAACTGTTCATATTAGCTTTTAATTAAGCATATATTTGTTGATGTGTACAAATCTTTCTAAACTAGATTTTCAAAAATTTATTTGGTGAATTTCAGGAAATCCAGAGGGTTGAGTTTTGAGGGAGAGATGGGGAAGAAGGGACAGATATCTTGGTCCTCCTAAATTTGAATGGAGACCTCAAGGGGTTCAATTTCTGCTGTGTTCCTGCTTTCAAACTTGAAACTATTTAATGACTATTCTCTTTTATGTTGGCATTCTCCACATAGTAATGCAGTATTTATTTTTAATTACCCAAAGTATATAGGAAAAAAAGGAAGGAGACTGTACAAAAAGATGTTCAAGGTAGCATTATTTATCATGGTATTGGTAAAACATCCAAATCCAGAGGCTTTGATCAACTAAACTTTGTTATGTCCATATGAGAGAATATTAGATATCTATCTATATCTACCTATCTATAATATTTAATAAGAAAGAGAATAAAAGAGATAAATAAAAGCATACATGTACTTAATTTCAATCTTGTAAAAAACAAACACAGAGAATAAGAACTAAAAAAAGAGTGATCATCCCCAGCTGTTAGGATTAAGGTATCATGTTTTTCTTTTTGAAATACATTTCTGCATCCTACAAAATTTTGACACGCACCTACTTTTATAAATTAAAAAAAAAGCTAATTTTTACGCTGTACTAGATACTGTTTTAAATCTTTACATTAACCCATTTAATTCTTATAACTACCCTTTGAGATAAATATCATTTTTAACCCATTTTATAAATGAGATAATTAATTCTCACAGCGGTTAAGTCATTTGCTCAAGGTCATAGAGCTGCTACATGATGATGCCAGGATTTGATCCCTGGCTGCCTGACTCCAAAGTCCATGCTTTTAATACACTTTCTTAATAAAACGGGCTGTCCAAACAGCAATTTGTGGTTACATAGCTCTTTAACCTAATTGTTATTATCCAGAAGGATAGCATTAATTAATGCAAACCCAACTATAAAATATCTAAATCTGAATAACAACAGGCACACTAACATATTGCTGATGTCAGGGTTCAGAGTTGTTTAACTGCATATAATTGAATTTTCTTTATTCTAATTGTAGAGTTTGTAACAAGTTTCATAGGCAATTTTGACCTTCTGTTTTCATGCTTAATGAGGGCATGATATTAAAGTCTGGCCTCTTGCAGTTATGTCTATACTTTACCAAATAAAGAGTTCTGGTTTAATAGATCAATGTAGATAAACTAAATATTCCAAAAGTCCAAAGGAAACAATTTCTTAGCTAATGTCCTAAGCTGATTACATAGTTGTTGTATCTCAGTTGTTGTATCTTCAGTTTGAAATCTGTAGGGTCATGAAAAAAAAAAAAAACAATTACCTGCCTTAAATATGTTTGCTCTTATGGAATAAAAGGTTGGTTTAAAGAACAAAGTTTTGCCATATAGGAAAGTAACTGCATGAGCCAGTAGGCCTGCTGTTTTCTCGTGGCAGCAACCCTTAGAGCTCTAAAATTCTAAAATTAAATATGCCCACCAGAAAATTTACTCCACTATCTAGGGTTCTAAGAAAAATAGAACAGGGAATAATTGCAAATAAGGCTTTCATCTGCTACATAACCCAAGGCTTTGCTCTTACATGCTCCCTTCCCTAACCAGTGTCTCTGTGCACCCATCTCTCTGTTGAAATTTTTTTTTTTTTTTTTTCGCTCTCTGTTGAAATTTTGATCAACAAATGTCCATGAAAATCTCCTGAGCCCTAAGTGTTTTGGATAATTCTCAAGGCTTTGACCCAGTCTTTCTTCCCAAATACCTGCCCGGTGGATGGGGAAAAGGAACTCAGCCTGTTCTTTTGTCTTTCTTTCATTTCTCACAGTCAGTTCATTCCACCGTAGGTTATTTGTTCTCACTTCTGCCCTCCTCATCTCATTTCTTCCCTATTTCCCTCTAGATCATGCCCATTTATACCTCTGTTCCATTTTTCTTCCTCTTGGGGAGAAAAAAGTATTAATAATAAACTAGTTATGTCTGATGAGCACAAATACAGCTCTCTTCTGTATCAGTGAAAAAGAAAGCCATGAATCTTAAAATTAAGCTAATCCTGAACAAGTGTCTGCAAGCATCGAAGCGCTTATAAATGTCCTGAAAGAGCCCTTCAAAATCTCCATAAAACATTTCTCCTTTCTAATTCTACTTATTTTCTCTAAATACCAAGTACATACATCACTATATAAATATTTCTTATTATACATGTTTTATCAATGGTGCAGCAAAATTGCTCAGATTTTTAACCAGTTTAAAGGTCCTGTTTTGAGTTATGCTGGGAGCTAGGTAGCATTTCAGCATTTTTCTATGCAATTCTCTGTTCTAGATTTCAAAGACGCAGATGAATTTTTTGAGGACTTCCTAAATCTTCAACAATAAACTCACAGCTTTATGACACTCTCATCCTGGTTATGGTAGAGAATGTATGTCTTTACATATTTGCAGATTCACTTGCAAAACTTAAGATTAGACTTCGGGAGCTTTGTGTTAATTAAAAAAGGGAAATCAATGGGTCTGTGAATCCACCTTTTCCTGGGGTTGATTAAAATCCAAGAAGAAATTAAGACCAAGTTAAACAGAAAAACTACAGAGGTGGGAGAAATATTTACCGCATATACAGAACTCTCTCTCAAGCACATACAAAATACATGATTTTTTGTTTTCTTGAAGAAAAAAAGATATTAAAAAATCCAGTGACTGATTTTGCCTCTTGAACCAAATCAAATATTTTCTTGTCAGAGTGCTCATAACTGCAGCCTGCAGAGGTCATGGCCTTAACTTTCTCCTTCAGATGGTCTGTGAGTGGAATGTCCTTACGATTAAGGCTCCTTTTGTTTTCCTTGGGAGGGTTTTGCTTACCCTGGCCGAGCGCCTGAGACGCACCAAGGTTCTCTAGACTCTGTTTATTAGATTTTTATCTTCTTATCAGAGTCTTCCTTCTTAAATCATGTCAGCATTTTACCACTCTTCAGGGATTCCTGGTGTTTTATTGTCTATGAACTGCTTGGAGGGTGGTCAGGGAGGGAGCTAGCCTAACAAATACAACATTTATATAATAGTAGGAGTGAAGAGGATGTTCCATGCTCTTATTATTCCCACACTCACCCATGTTTCCTCTCTCCCAGACTGTGAGCCCCTGGGAAACCCGTTGCCTGCTCGGCCCATGCTTATTTGTCAATGGAATGATACAGCTCCTCTGTGGACAGCCTGCTTCTCAGTCATTTTGAGTGGCTCTTTAAACCCCTATGTACTTGCTTAAGCCATTTTCAATCATCCAGAGAAACCATTGGGTGAGTGGGTGATTGCTTTGAACCTAAGAATGTTATTGGGTTTTAGTCACAGGTAGAATCTGGATGGAGGTCCATTCTCTCTCCTGTTCCTGCCCTTTCTGTCCACATCGAGCTGAGACTTTAAAACAACCTCATGTGAAAGTATCTAAACTTTGTAGTCTAAGTAGGAAAAATTCCCAAGCTTTTGGCTTTTGCTAAGGGTGGGGTTTTATGTGACAGTGGAGGGAGGTGGTGGGAAAGCAGGAAACCCAGAGAAAGGCTTGCTGTTGGGAAAGTGAATCATCACCTTTCCCTTTCATGGAGTACCCACATGACTCAGAGTACTTTTTTTAAATGATACTCATAGTATTATTTTTTTAACCATAAGCTGATCTGTCTTGTCACATGTGTTTTTTTTTTTTTTCTGTTTGTTTTTTGTTTTTTAAAAATACAAGCTTTAACTAACAAGGTTAACTAGAAAAAAAAATCTTGGCAGAGAAAAGATCCATATCTTTTCATTGAGGTCAGAAAGCATGTTTACTGTATTTTTGCATATGGCTTTCAGAATTGGTTAAAATCTGTAAGACTATTAGAATAAAACATTAGCTTCTAAAGAGGGTCTAAGGCAGCAGATTATGCTGATATGCAAATCCTCTTGGAGATGGATTTTTATTTCTTTCCCATACACTCATATTAGGTGAGAATTTGATCAACACTGGGGTGGTGGTGGCAGAGGGGTGGAAATACAGTCATCAAAGAGCATTCATGTGTTTTCTAATGTTCATCTACCCCTTCAAAAAATATTTATTGCACGCTTACCTGCATGAAGCATTGTTTATCTTGGAATCTCTCGTCCAATGGGACACTGGAATAACTGCCGGGTGTACACACGGTGATTATACGTATTCTCGTTTCACCTTGCTGTGCCTGTGAACAAAAAATTCTCTTTCCAGAGATAAATAGCTATTTTATTCGTACCCTTTGGTGAGACTTCACCGTATGTGCTGCATTCCATGGTAAGGCAAGTGTAAATTCTATGGAGAATCAAGCAGGGTTTTTTTTTCCTTCTTTCTAATGAATCTTCAATGACTATTTTTTTTTTCCTTAAGAGCATTTTCCCAACTTATTAAAGCAATAAGTTCCTGAGGAAAAGTGCTTAACATAACAGTTTTGTGACCAGTTTTCCCTTCCAGCTGATAACATAATAGCGAAGGAGGAGTGCAAGTCTTGGAAACTTGGGACTAAATGCTACTAACATGTTTTTTAAGATAAAAATAAATAGCAATGAAAGATGTTTGGAATTGTATCATGAAGACTTATGTCCACTTTTCAACTGAGTCTACTTAATTTTTTTTCTCAATTCAATTTTCATTCCAACTCAAATTTGAGGCACTAAGTCTGGTGACTAATCTCCATACTCAGACTTCTTTTACATGATTTTCTGTGGTTTGAGTATTCCAACTATTTAGGATTTCCCTTATTTCCTCAACATCATCATACTTTTCACCTTCATAATTGATTTACATTTTACAGAAAACATATAATTATAAATAAAAACCTGATCTTCTGTGGAATGTAACACATAATTGCTAATATGATACAATGAAACGGGCAATAAGACTATCTCTCTACAAAGCCTAAGCTTCTGGGCTTTCTAAAACTAGTGAAATTATATTAGTTATCTCATTGTTGGTGCCATTATAATAATCTTTCAGAGTAACTATGGTTGATACAAGGTCATTCATTCATTCCTCATTCATTCAGCTAACATTTATATATTAATTAGTAATTATCTTCCAGACCTCATGTTAGGTATTAGAGGAAGGAAGAATTAAACATTATGATTTTTTCTGTTATTGTTATAAACCCCTTCTTGAATGTCTTTTGAGTTTCATTGAACTGTAAACAAATATTTATGATATAGTAGATAAGTGGTATTGGCATCAAAAAGGACGGAACCACTGATTGCTTAGAGGAGATCCAGCCAAATTCGGAGTTAGATCTCTAAAGAAAAGGAAGAATTTGGAGGACGAATTTTTAATGCAGGGAGAGAAGTGTCAAGCAAAGACAAAGAAAAGAGCATAAACCTATATCACCTGGGGGAAAACACCGTTCCTTGTCTAGGGGCACATAGGAGAGAGTGATTGGAGGTGATATTCAAAGTTGGAATAGGATTTACTGATGAAAGCCTTCTGTGCCATACTAAGGAGCTTTGTGATGTCTGCCCCATATCCTGCCTGCTCCTTAATGGAAAGAAAATTAATTTTCAGACAATATGTGGTCAATTAGCCTTATTAGTCCTAGCTTAAGTAGTATTAACCTTATTAACTGCAAACATTTTAGTATTTTTTGTGAGTTCAGCAGAGACATTATAATGTCCATTTTACCTGTGACTGTTTTGTCAAACTATTCATCCATATTATAAGAATTATACAGTGAGCACTCCACTTCTACAACCAAATATAAAGATCACATTACCCTTATGTCCTGGACACAGATATTCTGGCAAAGTTTTAAAATATTCACTTCTTGGAACAATAATTTACTCTAAACTCATGAGAAAGCAAAAACAACAATAAAAACAAAGATGACATAGTGAACAGATCATGAGGGTCTAATTTTCTCTTTCAGAAATGAGAGATGAGATCTACCATCTCTACATCACTGAGATTTACCAGTGGCAGGAAATAAGAATACATAAATAGGATCAGAGATGTATTTATGTTTAAGTCTTTAAAGCTAATTCTACAGCTTTATAAGAATACCCACTTTTTCCAAGAAATATAACCCACAAAATCCTCTAAACTGTGTGGTACATTTAAGGTTATCCAGCCTATAGTAAAGTTCTTGTCCCTGTTAAGAAACAGAAATAAATTGCCTCATAAATTGCTGTGTATGTGTGTGTGATCTTACAATATGTGATTTTTTGGTATTTATTTTATATATTTAAACTGTAATTTTCCTTTGAAACCACAGGTGGACCCACACCCTAATTATCACTTATTTTAGGGGTTAAAAATAAAATGTAATATTTTAGGTGGTATGAAAGCAAACTATAATACAGAAGCAACATAAGACTCAGAAAACAATGCAGAATGCAGTGCACTGAGACTGTTTTTCTGAAGAAAAACAGCTCAGGGCATGAACATCCAGGTTTTGAAATATCAGATAGATTTAAGCCATGCCTGAAAGCCACAGAAATGCTTTGGTGACTTGAAGTTGTTCACATGTATTATGAATGCAGCTAACTTCCAAAGTATTATGATTCTAAGTGAGATTAAGAAAAATAAAAATGTACAGTCAACTAGAAATACAATTCTTTTAAAATTTACAACAAAAAGTTAGTGATGACAGACTGTCCTTTGAGATACTAAATTCAAGGGGACCTTAAGTTTATTTTATAGTTCAAGGTAACAGAAATCTCCTAAGCTACAGTTTCATAATTTTACAGCTCTACTTTTATAACTTTTCTGCCAAAATCTTCAAACAGCCATATCTTTCTGTTTTTACTGCACAGATAATTATGCAAACTTGGTTAAATGACTCTCCTCAAAAATAGAATCTATTTGGAGAGAAGACTTTATGGAAAGGCAAATGGAATAACTAGTATTGTTGCATTAGACCTACTGCAGTCAAATTCTACATTTAAACTAGTTTCCAAGTGATCACACCCTTTATCTTCAGGTTAAATAATGTATGTGCCTTATCTCTTGTCTTTTTTTTTTTTTTTCTTTCCCTCCCATTTCCACCTCTTTCCCAGAAATTCCATATCTCCCACACTCACTCCTTCAGACATGAACACACACACACACACACACACACACACACACACACACACACACCATTCCATACACATATATACAAACACAAACTAACATCCACACCACTCTATAACACACCTTACCACCCCTATCTTTTTTACTTCTTTTTTATTAGTTTCTCTGCTCCTGAAGGATTATGGCAATGGCTATAGATAGAATTTGGAACTTGGAAGTATGTAGAGCAGGAAATCATGAAAGAAAGAAAAGATGAAGAATGAAATTATGGACAACATGTGTCATGTAACTCTCCTTCCTTTCCTTCCATGCTTGATGCTTTCACAAGGCCAGCAAAGTTTTATCTGACTTAGGAACATATCCACAGAGAGATTCATGCCAAGCACTCCCTTAGCCCAGCTTTGAAACCAAAGCAAAGATAATATGATGAGGAGAGGAGAGGATGCATGGACTAAGGACCATGTGTAGAAACCAGTTTAATTGTAAATTCTCTACAAGATGGCACATTGGAGCTTCCCTAGTGAGTGCTTTGTTGTTGTTGTTGTTAATTCTAGATTTAAAAAAAACATAGAGACTAAAGGAGACAGGTAACTAGTATGAGTGTCAACTGACACATGCTTTTTTTTATAAAGCAAATTGATAATCTGTATCAGAAGTGTCTAAAGTATCATGCCCACTGTACTAGTAATTCAAGTTTTAGAACACTTTTAAAATACTTCCTTTAAACCAAGCATGTTACCTAAAGCAAAGAAATAGTTTCATGCCTGAAGTCCCATAGTGATCAACGTCATGATATTTATAGTGGTAAAAATCTGGGTATGAAAAATTATCTCACAGGGAAATGGTTAGTAAATTATG
Source organism: Lipotes vexillifer (assembly GCF_000442215.2). Classification (NCBI taxonomy): domain Eukaryota; kingdom Metazoa; phylum Chordata; class Mammalia; order Artiodactyla; family Lipotidae; genus Lipotes; species Lipotes vexillifer. Next base: position 1,657,258 of record NW_006790302.1, read on the forward strand.
AAGCAATCTCATAGTGGAACGATAAATTAAATTTGGGGCTTCCCTGGTGACGCAGTGGTTGAGAGTCCACCTGCCGATGCAGGGGACAGGAGTTCGTGCCCCGGTCTGGGAGGATCCCACATGCTGCGGAGCAGCTGGGCCCGTGAGCCATGGCTGGTGAACCTGGGCGTCCGGAGCCTGTGCTCCGCAACGGGAGAGGCCACAACAGTGAGAGGCCTGCATACCAAAAAAAAAAACAAAAATTGTTAATGAATTGTTTTTAGTTTTTAGGGAAACTATACATGATAAATTGGCAAATGATAAAGCAGAATTCAAAATTCTATGCTGAATGATAGCAATGATGAAACAAAAGCTAAATAAATAAATAAAGTTAATAAATTTTAAAGATTGATACCAAAATCATCTGTAAGTAATATGGTTGTGGATCATTTTTCTTGGGTACTTTTAAGTATTTTCCAAATTTTTCATAATAAAAATGTGATTTTATAATAAAAATAAGTGAAATAATGTTTTGTTTTAAAAATGCAATGTCACTGATTAGCTCTATTTAATTAGCTTTATCAGTTTCCATTTTCCTAGTGGTTTTATTATTTAAATTATATGGAGTGGAATTCTTTGAGACAATACAGATGCTTTGATACACTTAAAAAAACATATTTTCTAAAAAGTCTAGATGTTAGGAGAAAGTAGATCAAGTATATTTAAATCTTGTGAATATTTAAGCTAATACCAGTTTCTCATAGTTGGCATCTAATTCCTAGAAAATGTGGGATGTTTCCATTACTATTCAGACAATGTGGAATATTACCAAAGTTACCCAAACTTCAATACTAGTAGAAAATTAAAGTGAGCTATTATTTATGTTTGCATCAAATTTGAAATATGGAAAATGAGAATGGATTAATCATCTATTTGTAAATCACTAAAATGAGCACAAATTTCTATTTCAGTGATTTGGGGAAGCAAATATTTATTAAGTGCCTGCTGTTCCAGAACATGTTAGAGCTGATTTAAATTTAGAGACTGTAGCCCAGAGATAGTGAAGTTTCTGGAGTGATACAAATGGGTTTAATTCTCATTAGTACTTACAGTATGACCTTGGGTAATACTGGGTTGGCCAAAAAGTTCACTCAGGTTTTTCCGCAAGACAGTACATGTATCCAATACATGTATCCAAATATCAGATTCCTCATCTACAAAATAGGCATAATAATGGCAGTGATAGCATTTGAGACTGAGGAAGCCATTTTTTTAAATTAAAAAAAAATTTATTGTGATAAAAGTCACATAATATAAAACATACTATTTTAACCATATTTAACTGTACATTTCAGTGGCACTAAGTACATTCACATTGTTGTGCAACTCTCACCATCATCCATCTCCCGAATTTTTCACCTTCCTAAAATGAAACTCTGTCCCCATTAAATGCTAACTCCCCAATCTCCCTCCCTACTGCCCCCCAGTCCCTGTCATCTACCAATTTACTTTCTGACTATATGAATTTGACTATTCTAGGTACCTTGTATAAGTGGAATTAAACAGTATTTGTCTGCACCTACTGTGTATTGGAATGCATTTTTAAGGTTAACTTAATATATGTCCTACAAACAGAGGAAGCCATTTTTGCAAAACTTCCCTAGAAACACAGTGTGGCCTGTACATCGACCTGTGAATTATCCAGTGAGTCTGGAGGTTAGGGTACAGGTGGGAACAGAAGACACAGGTAGGTGAGGTTCAGTAGTCCAGGTGCCAGAAAACGCTGGATTTCATGCCTACAGGTTTTGACTTTATCCTGAGGGCAACAGGGAGCCATTGACTGAAGGGGGTGAAAAGGGATAAGCTTTTTAGCGTTTTTGGAATTCCCGGGCAGGGTGTTCAGAACTGCACTGCCTGAATGGCCAGTAACTCATGCTTCTTGTCCTCGGTCATAGTAGCATAGCATGGGATTGTTTATAAAAGGTACAGAAAGTCTTCAAGGCAGCCTTGTCTGACCTCCTGGGTGTTGGTGGGAGGGGAGAAGTATTCTATCCCTGTCTTAAGGTTTCCTGAGGAGGGCAGCCCCAGTGACAAAACTATCCAGTCCTCTCCCTCAATCCCTCCTCCCTAGGGGTGGAGCAGGTATATGGTGGATGGATTTGGAAGGAGGAACTGAAACCACATAGTTTAGCTGCTTTCCTGCCTGTCCTCAAAGGATGTAGTCTCTTAATCTTGCAGTTGGCTTAGCAAAGAAGCCAACCAAGCCAACTTGGTTTCCAGGGCTGTCTGTCACAGGGTGGTAAATTGAATTCAAGAGTACTACATGGGAAAAACTACTTGGCTACCAGACCTAAAGCAGTACTCCCCAGCCCAACCTAATAACCATCATATTTTGATCTCCAATTACACAATTCCTATGTTTTTCAGCTAGCTCAGAATTATGTCATTATATTCCAATGGACAAGATAGAATTCATTTTCCATGTAAATCCATACAATGATGAGCTGTGCTAACATACGGTTCTTCTGAATATAGGAAAATAATATTGGCAGAGCTATCTTGTTCCTGCCTGCCATTAAAATGCTGTCAATTTGTGGACTTCCCTGGTGGCTCAGTGGTTAAGAATCTGCCTACCAATACAGGGGACACAGGTTCGAGCCCTGGTCCAGGAAGACTCCACATGCTGCAGAGCAACTAAACTCATGAGCCATAACCACTGAGCCCAAGTGCCACAACTACTGAAGCCCGTGTGCCTAGAGCCCATGTTCCTCAACAAGAGAAGCCACCACAGTGAGAAGCCCATGCACTGCAACGAAGAGTAGCCCCTGCTAGCCACAACTAAAGAAAGCCTGCACGCAGCAACAAAGACCCAATGTAGCCAAATATAAATAAATAAATTTATAAATAAATAAAATAAAATAATAAAAATAAAATGCTGTCAATTTGTAACCACAGGAATGCTAAAAGACACTGATGTCATCAGACAGTATGCTAGCGTCAGCCAAGGAAACTCACAATTTTGGCCATAATGGCCACAGTGTGTTTGCTGCTGTAGAAAGGTACGCTGGGGCTTATGGAATTTTCACTAATATAACCATGCTGCTTGTTATGAATTAATACCCAGTGGATGAACAAAAGATCAAGTTACTTTGCCAAATTCATAATCAACAATGAAAAAGTTACCACTGTTTTGAGATGGTTACCAAATTTGATCGGCAAAGCATGACATTAGTTCTTAATATTTTTTCAACCATATCGCATTTCACCCATAGAGGAAGGTGATGTCCATTTCATGAAGTTATGTTGCAATCCTCATAATTAAGGAATTTAAGGGTCATTTAGAGAATTGAAAATCACTGAAATGAGTTTGTTGTGTAAAATTCATTTAGCAGCATTGTAGGAATAAATGAACTGAACAAATCACTTCTAGAACAGGATACTTACACCAAATTTCTAAACTACTTGAAGTTGTCACATTGAATTTCTATGCTAAACAGCAAACAACCAAACCAACCAGTAAGATTTCAATGACTAAGGAACAGGCACTTTCTAATTTCCTAAACTTACATGAGAGATTCCTTCTTTTTTCACATCAGTGGGTTTTATATTTTTAAGTGACATGATGAAGCACATTAAATTGTCATTACTTTCCTGGCTTCAATCCACCAAAATTGGGGAGAAAAAATTCTCCTTTTTTCTGCCTGCTTTGCTTGGGGATTTCTGAAAAAAATCAATTGGTCTTCTATCAAGAAACACAATAATACATGTACACATACTTTACATGTACACATACATACATGCAGAATAAAAGATGCAGTTTTAAAGAAATAGCCAGGCAAATTATCTTTTCCCCATCTCTATCAGTTGTTTAATTTTACCATTACAAGACTATAACACTTCATAATAACAATCTTAAGCAGTTGCAACAAATGGGGACACCTACAATAGTATAACACTGTGTTTCAGTAATTCATCAAGGGTATGATTAATTCAATAGTGGCAATACCAAAAGAAAATGAGTAACAATTAATCTTTTATTGCAAATACAAATGGTTGTCTATCATCCTTATTATTTATGGTTACTATATTATAATAAGAATATTTGATGGGGACTAGATGGTTAGACAGTAAGCTGTACTCTTTCC
>NW_006790302.1:1661391-1671931 GCF_000442215.2 Lipotes vexillifer
TCAAATACAACTGCTTTCTTTCTCTCACAGATAACATCCATAGAGGTTAGCTCTACAAAATGCTTTTGTATACCTCTTTTGCAATCAATAAATTTGCTTACAAGTAGAAAATTTGTCATTACTACACACACAGTCCACACATTTTGGACAAACCTATTGTATTCTTTACATTTCCCCCAAATTATGACCCCTCTTCCCTCAATGTAATCTTGTACATTCTGTTCCCTCACCCTAAAACACTCTTCCCTCTATCTATTTCTTTTTGACTAGATAACTCCTATTCTACCTATAGACATTATCTGAGATATTACTTTCTCTCCTTTCAATAGACTGCATTAATTTGCTCTCATATTTGGTCTCACAACATCACCATTGTGGAACTTGCACAGGAATTATAGTTTTTTGCTGTTGGTTGTGGTACTCATATTGAATCATTACCCTTCTTGGAAGGAGAAAACCCTTATCATGGTTTTCTTAGCACAGGTAACAGCTCCTATCAGTCTCCCCTATGTCCAGGGACTTTGACTACTTATTCATCCCAGCTAACACTGGGAAGACCAGTTCTATGAGGACTCCACTCAGCATTACAGAGGCACAGCACTACAGCACCTGTTTTTTTGCTCATCCTTTTCCAAGGCTTCGTGATTGAGGCTGAGGCATGTGCAGTCCAGAAGGCAAGTGAATTAGCCCTCTTTGTGGCAAGACTTGGATGAATAGGAGACCAGAGCAAGTGGATAACGTCTTATTCCTTCCTCCTTCAGAATGGACTGTCACGAGGCACAGCCATTTATATGATCTCTTGGAAAGTGGTTACACAAGATCTGTTATAATGTGGTAACTGGCTCAGTAAGAAACCTCGGATGGGCTCTTCCTTTTTCCCTTCCCTGTTCTCTTTTTCCCTCCCTTTTGCTTTCCTGGGATTTACTCCCTAACAGAGAAGTAGCACACAAGCTGTTGTCTAAGACTTTTCCTCCTGGTGAACCCAGAGTAAGACAGACACTAACACATAATAGTTGTTTAATAAATAATTAAATTAATAAGAATTTTTGGAATAAAAAATGTTAAGGACATACACTCTTAAATATTTCCGCCAGTTCAGAATCTTATACATATTGGGAGAAAACCAATTCAGACTTAGAGTTAGCTAACATCAAATCTGTAATTGTTAGAACTACATTTCATGAGAGTACCATATAGCTACAAATAGTGTTTTCTCCACTGGTGATTTACACAGGAAAAATAGTTTACTCTGAACTCCCTCTGATATTTTCCCAAAAGGCTTGAAGTCCTATTTAGCATAACACTTGGATATCACACATATGATAGAGAGCAGTTATTGGCAAGAAAAGGGGCTGGGAGACAAATAACCAGGTTTTAGTCCCATGTCAACCTGCTACTAGCATGAACTTAAGTCAACAGAATATTTTGAAATGTGGTGTCCTCACCTACAAATCGAGAAACTCAACCATACTGTGTACTTATGAACTAAATGCACTACCAAAATCCCAAGTTGGGGGTGAGAAGGGGAAAAACACACAATAAGAGTGACTGAGCTATAAATTTCCAAGAGGAGTAGTCAGGTGAGAGAATGGTTACAAAGCAGTACAAATTGGCCTCACAAGTCTGTAGATCTTTACCGGGAAATATCAGATAAGAAGGTGACACTGGTTCCTTTCAGATTCAACATTCCACAATTCATTGGAATGCTTCAAAAAAAGAACTGTTTATAGACATACTTCAGAGATACTGTAGGTTCAGACTACAAAAACAAAGTGAGTCACACATATTTTTTGTTTTCCCAGTGCATATAAAAGTTAGGTTTACACTATATTGTAGTCTATTAAGTGTGTAATATTAGCATGTCTAAAAAGTATACGTACCTTACTTAAAATATTTTATTGATAAAAATATTAACCATCATCTGAGCCTGAGCAAGTCATAATCATTTTGTGGTGGAGGGTTTTGCCTCATTGTTGATGGCTGCAGACTGATCAGGGTGGTGGTTGCTAAAGGTTGGGGTGGCTTGGAAATTCCTTAAAATAAGAGGACAATGAAGTTTGCCACATAGACTGACTCTTCCTTTCATGAATTATTTCTCTGCAGCATGCAATGCTCTTTAATAATATTTCCCCCACAGTGTAACTTCTTTCAAAATTGTAGTCAATCCTCTCAACCATGCTGCTGCTTTATCAACTAAGTTTATGTAATATTCTAAATCATTTTTTGTCATTTCAACAGTCTTCACAGCATATTCACTAGGAGTAGTTTCCATCTCAAGAAACAACTTCCTTTGCTCATGCAGTAAGAAGCAACTCCTCATCTGTTAAAATTTTATCGTAAGATTTTAGCAATTCAGTCACTTCTTCTGATTCCAGTTCTTTTGCTATTTCCACCACATCTGCAGTTATTTCTTCCATTGATGTCTGGAAACCTTCAACATTATCTATGAGGGTTGGAATCAACTTCTCCCAAATTCCTGTGAATGTTGATATTTTGACCTCTTCCCATGAATCATGAATGCTCTTAATGGCATCTAGGATGGTGAGTCCTTCTTAGAAAGTTTTCGATTTACTTTGCCCAGATCCATCAGAGGAATCACTGTGGCTGTCACAGCCTTACAAACTGTATTTCTTAAATAATAAGACTTGAAAGTCAAAATCACTCCTTGATCCATAGGTTGCAAATGGATCTTCTGTTAACAGGCATGAAACAACAACATTAATCTCAGTCTACATCTCCATCAGAGATCTTGGATGACTAAGAGTTCATCGTCAATGAGCAGTAATATTTTGAAAGGAATCTTTTTTCTGAGCAGTATATCTCAGGAATGGGCTTAAAATGTTCAGTAAACCATATTGTAAACATATGTACTAGTGTCCAGGTTTCCACTTACAGAGCATAGGCAGAGTAAATTTAGCATAATACTTAAGGGCCCTAGGATTTTCAGAAAGTAAATGAGACTTGGCTTCAATTTAAAGTCACCAGAGTGACTGACAAGAGTCAGCCTGTCCTTTGAAGCTTTAAAGCCAGGCATAGACTTCTCCTCTCTAGCTATGAAAGACATAAATCACATCTTCTTTCAAAGTAAGGTTGTTTCTTCTACATTGAAAATCTGTTGTTTAGAGAAGCCACCTTCATTAATGATCTTAGTTAGAACCTCTAGATAAGTTGCTGCATCTTCTATATCATCAGTTGCCGCTTCACCTTGCACTTTCATGTTATAGTGACGATATCTTTCCTGACACCTTATGAACAAACCTCTGTGAGCTTCACACTTTTCTCCTGTAGCTTCTTCACCTCTCTCAGCCTTCAAAGAATTGAAGAGAATTACAGCCTTGCTCTGGATTAGGCTTTGGCTTAAGGGGATGTTGTGGCTGGTTTGTTCTTTTATCCAGACCTCTCTGTCTCCATATCAACAATAAGGCTATTTTGCTTTCTTATCATTAGTGGTTTCACTGGAGTAGCACTCTTACTTTTCTTCAAGAACTTTTCCTTTACATTCACAACTTGGCTAACAGTTTGGTGCAAGAAACCTTGCTTTTGGTGTATCCCAGCTTTCAACATGCCTTCCTCACTAAACTTAATGATTTCTAACTTTTGATTTAAAGTAAGAGGCATGCAAATTTTCCTTTCATTTGAACACTTAGATGTAATTGTAGGGTTATTAATTGGCCTAATTTCAATACTGTTGTGTTTCAAGGTACAGGGAGAGATGGAGGAATGTCTAGTTGATGATGCAGTCAGAACACACACAACATTTATTAATTAAGTTTGAAGTCTTACATGGGTGCAGTTCATGGTGCCCCCATACAATTACAATAGTAATATCAAAGATCACTGATTTCAGATCATCATAACAAACATAACAATAAAGAAAAAGTTTGGATGATTGTAAGAATTCCTAAACTGTGACACAGAGACACAAAGTGAGCAATTGCTGTTGGAAAAATGGTGCTGATAAACTTGCTGGATGTAGGGTTGCCACAAATCTTCAATTTGTAAAAAATGCAATTATTTGCAAGCATAATAAAGCAAAGTTCAATAAAATAAGGTATGCCTGTACCTTAGGTGGAGAGAGTCAATTTATATAAGTAAAAATAATTTTTAAGGGTTATGTGAATAAGTGCAGAAAGGAAACAAAGTGAATGGACAAAGGTGAAGAGAATGCAAACTAAAAAAGTCTAGTATACCACAAAGACTGTTTCAAATGCTTAGCACACAATCAAATACACACACAGACACACACACACATTCTTATAAGGGTTGATGTTCTTATCAAGCCCTTGTAAGAGGAGAAACCTCAAAAGATGGTTGGGACAGGAGATTAGACACTGTAGAAAGGAAAATTTTTAAATTGGAGGATAGAAAGAAAAATAGCACAGAGACATAAAGTGATAGAAATTATGGATGAGAGACTAAGAGTCTTTGAAGATAGAAACAGAAAGTCTAATGTACATTTAAGAGGAGTCCCAGCAGTAGAAACTAGAGAGAATAGTGGAAACTCAATATTCAAAGAGATAAAAGATGAGAAATTTCCAGAAAAGGGAAATAATTCAAGTATTAAAATGTCCTTCTAAGTACTAATTAGGGTAAATTTAATGAAGTCCACACCCATGCATTTTATATAAACTTTGCAAAATCTCAAGGGTGAAGAAAAAGGCAGATCACTTACAAAGGCATGACAATCAGATCAACAGCAAACTTTGAGTGTGTCCTTAGTTGTTAAGTGGGCTAAAGTCACGATGGATCAGATTTTTAAGTGGGAATATAGCTTCTTCATGCAATAGAAGGGCTATATTAGGAGTTAGAAACCCTGTGGTCTAGTTTCAATTCAGCCCCTAATTGAGATCAGCACTCCCAGTCCCATTTCTACATTTGTTTTCTAGAGAATATGAATGAGATGTTGGGAGTCATGGATCCTGCAATTTGGTGGTTTCCTGGGCTCTTCCTTTGATGTGTGTCTTTCTCACTTCGCACCCTCAGCCTCCCTGATATTTATCAAAAGCACCTTGATGGTCTCATGTCTTCCATTCACATCCTCAAAGAGCTCCAGGCTCTTTGCTGTGTCTCTTCCATGTCTAGGCCATGGGGGAAATAAATGAACCACACACACACATAGATAAACACATACAGATAAAACTAATTCTAAAGTCAAAAGGATTTGGTGTGTTCAAAAGTTGGTATAAGTGTGTATGAATGCATTATTAATTTATGGAAATTTTTATGGTGAAAGCACCTATAGATTTCATCAGCCAGTCAAGGCAATATATCGGTTTATATCCAAATATATACTGTATCCAAAGTATCTCTATTGTACAGCTAATGGATAATTTTACAATTAATTTTTCAATTTTTATTTACTATCTCTCAAATGTAATCAGAATATCCAGTTTCCTACATATTTTGTTAACAGTATAAATATCATCTAAATTTTAGTATTAATGAAAAGCTCATCCTGAGCAGGAAATGTTTCACATTTTTCTTTCTTTACCTACACTAGAAATCTCCAGCTTTAATAAAAAAGGAGCTTAAATGAAGAGGAGCTGTTGGTTAGCTTCACAGAATAACAGCCACTGTTATTTTTTAAAATATCAAACCATTAAAAAAAATCCAATTAAATAAATGGGGATACTTTAAGTTTTAATTAAGATATTGTTTCAGGAATTTTAAAATTCTTATATCAATATATTATGAAAATCCATGAGGTCTGCAGAATCATGCAGTCTCACTCTGGAAAAGTTACACAGCACGAAACCAGATATTTTGGACACCAGTGTTCAAATAGCTGCTGTGAGTCTTACAACTTCCCAACAAGAGCTTTGTAACTTACCTTAGAGTCATAGGCTTCTTGTTTTCCTAAACAACTTGCATGTGAAGAAAGTAAGAAAATCAGCCTCTTATAGGCATTTTCAACTGTTGGCTTGTTTGTTTAAACCTGCTTTCTGGGATTAGCTCTATCTTACTTTGTGCATTTTGGGCTGAAGGTTAGACAAGGGTCAAGTAGGAGATTTCAACACATCTGATAGAGGTTTGCTCTTCATGAGAAGAGAAAAGCCTTTCAATAGTCGAGCCCAACACCCCTCATCTTAAACTCTTTGTACTATTTGTATGTGTAAGAAGGCTCAGGGCAGCACAGGGCAACTTTAAACCCCAATGCACAAATCCATAACATGCATCATTATCTATCTTTGGGAACTATTAAATGGCCTCAAAGCTCACTGTTCATATATGGCCATTGAACTGACATTGACCAGGTCACACTGTATTGTATTAGTGGATTAGAAACCAAGTGAAGACTCTTTTTTTTTTTTTTTTTACAGAAATTATCACAGCTAAATATTTGTGAAAGTGAAACAAAAGGGTCTTTTTAGATAGTTAAAAGCTGTATTTACTCTATTCTTTACAAAAAGTCTGCAATGATTTTAAATATTTTTTCCACAGGTGAATGTTCATTCTTTAAACTCATTCCTCTTTGTTTATGGGAGTAGATCCCAGTTTCAAGTACTTTTATAAATCTCCAAGAATGGTACTAAAATTTCCAACTACCTTAATGACATCACTGTTTTCACAACTGTATTTTATCAGAGAGAAGGGAAGAAGAAGAAGGGAGAAGGAGAAGGAGAAGAAAGTGGAATGGGAGATGGGAAAAGGGTGGCGAGATGTCCCGTTTCCTCATCCACAAGCCTTTGCATTGACTTCTACCCCTGTCTCCCTGTCTTGGTTAGGAGACTTCTTCTCAATATCCACTGCATATTTTTTAACAGTGCACATATCACCCTATATTTAATCATCTGTTTCTTTGCCTGTAGTCCTTTCTAGGCTGTAGTCAACTTCTGTCTCATTCGCCTCTATGTCCCTAAAACTCGACACAGTTTTGAGAACAGAGTATGTGCTCAATAAATGTTTAACAATAAAATGAGCACTGAAGTCACACCTACATTTCTACTGATGTAGAAAGATGAACTCTTCACCATGCTACACATGCTTACAAATATATAATATTCAGTGTCCATACAACAGAATTTCACATATTTAACTAGTTGTGCTGTCTTTTAGACAAAACTCTCCAGTCCTTCAACAGTGTCATTGTTGAGTGCTGCCTGACACTGCTTTTATAACTTCTGTTACTTCTCCTGAATTATGCAAGCCATCTTAAACACCTGGCAAAAAAATCTTTATATTCTTTTTTGCACCCCTTATACCAGAGCCATAAAGGAAAGAGGAAACTATTTTAAAATAATGCAATAATATCTTCAATAAGGTCAAACAGCATCCTGTGGAGTAAATGGATGGTAAATAAAAAGCAAGGTAGCCACTGAAGTTGTCCAAGCCCCAATACAGAAAGAAAACAAGACAAATATATTCGAATTACATGACAAGTCAAATTTAATGTAACTGTATTATAATTTTATAATTAAGCATTTTCTTTTACATTACCTTCTAATTAAATCCCGAAGCCTATCACATTTTAAATAATCTTCCACCAATGTTCCATAGTATGGAAGCCGGCACTAGCAAACAGCTCATAATGTTCTTAACCCCTTGCATCCTGTGTTTTAATTTAAGGTTGCAATGACCATATGTAAAACCGCACATTGAATTTTTCTCACACACTGTGATTTTAGCAGATAATCATTTGGAATTAACCATGCAATTAAGGTTACAGCAGGCATCTCATTCTATTAAAGAACAGTTACAAAAAATGACCCAAATGAAATATGAAACATGGTGGGTATGAGTCTATGGTTTTTACTTTAGAATATTATCACCTTCTTACCTTATATTGTCAATAAATAATATTGTTGTTTCATAGTACTTCTTTATTTGTCAGTCATTTCCCACCTTTTGAAGCAGAATTAATTGTTTCAATGACATGGGGTACTGATCTTTCATTTCTTAGCCTTTCTTACCTTGGTCTTGATTTTACTTTTAAATTTCACATTTTCTCTTCTCGACATTCTTCTTTGATTCCTAAATATCTAAATCAGAATAGAAGACAATTCATTTACCTGTGATATTTTAAACAACCTAGACTCATCACCCTCATTGTATTTCACAAACATCTCTTCTTGCAGCCTCCCTCTGGCCAAGTCAGATCCTGCCTTTGTTCCCTGTGACTTCCCAACCTGAAAAAGCCTACTCACTACCCTATACCCCTTCAAAGCTTACTGCCTTTTAGTGTTTGCTCTTGTCCTCTTTTACTTCTTGAGAGCTTTCTTCAAGAAAAACCGTCATCAGTAATATATGTTTTCCTAGGTTAATATGCAATTTTCCACAACATTCCCATTTACCAATTGTGGATAGGCTCTATTTCTTGGCTCATTCATTATTTGCTGGTTATTCAAAGTGGCTCTCCAATGAGCTCATAACAGAGGTTGCAGACGCTTTCCGTAAATATTTTTGATGTGGCAGTTGTCTCTGTTGCAACTACTGAACACTGTTATTGTAGGGTGAAAGCAACCCTATGTAAATGAATGGGAATGGGTGTGTTCCAATAAAACTTTACTAACGCTGACATTCGAACGTTATGCAATTTTCACATGACGTAAAACAGTTTTGTTTTGAATTGTTTTCAACCATGTAAAAATATAAAACTATTCTTAGCTCACAGACCATGCAAAAACAGGTGGCAGGCTGAATTTGGCCCACAGGCTATCATTTGCTGACCCCAGGACCATAAACTTCTTGTAGGCAGAAACAGGTCTTGTAATTTTGTGTGTCTTCCATGGTAACAATAACGGTAACAGTCTCTTCTAAAGCCCAACAGTTGCTCATCTTTCACATAGCTTAAAGCTTAAGTTGTTCACCATTCACTCACAATTTTAAACATCCAATTTGGGAACATTAGAAGGGCATGTAAGAACTCATAAAGAGAGAAGGAGAGATTTTAGAGGTTGAAATTCCCAAGGAAGAAGGAAGCAAAGCCTTAACTTCCCTTGTGACTTTATGGAGTTATCTGGATGTCTGTGTTCAAACACAGTATTTCTTTGAACTAAGCAGAATCTCAGAAAGGGCAGAAGGCAGGCTCAAAGCTGCAGATGCCATTTTGAATGCAAGCTTCATATGGTCTCCGTGGGAGTCTGTAAAACCCAGCGCTCTGCTCTGTGGGAGTTCCTTCCTTTTAGCATGATGGCTCTGTATTTAATTACACTGTATATTTTCTTCTTTAGTGCTGTGATACAGAAAGACAGAGATGCAGAGAGAGGAAGAGATAGAGAAAGAAGAGCTGTGCTCCAGCCCTAAAGATAAGGGACACATCCTCAACATCCAAACCATGGAGCACACTTAGATACTCCCCCTCAACATTATTTATCTAGAAGTCTCTCTTTGAGTTATAGTACCTAAGGGGGGAAATACTTATTTAATGAAGAGAGAGTTTGGTCCAGTTTAAAAGCCATAATTTTGTATGCATGTCAGAAAAGCACATAATCTTAACAATAAATTCCCCCAGCCAGACTGAAGGCCCACTTGCCACTGCGATCTGTTTTTCTTTTTAATATAATGAGGCAACATCCCTTTCCTTGGAGAGGAGAGTTCAATAGTTTAATTTTTGTTAACTGAGATCCCTTGTACGAAGGTAAATTGCATTGCTTTTTCTATTACTAGCTCTGTTAATTGTCAAGCAATCAGAGTTTATGCACTCATCCAAGACAACAGAGAATTTCCCATAATGTTACAAAATAAAACCTGACAAAGCACAATAATCTTTAGTTTATTGATGTGCTACCAGGCTGTTGAAAGCATCAGATCAGTAATGTGCTTTGGTTAGGAAATTGGGGTCTGGGGAGAAATATTGGGAGTAACAGAGAGAATATCAGGGCTTGCTGAAAAAATATATTAGGAGTTAAAGGGGGAAAAAAAATGTTTGTGGTGGGATTTTAGAGTTTATGAAATAAACACTGAGAACTTGTAAGTATTCTGAAGGAAAACACATCTGTGGTGGACAGATGAACTTTGGCCCCAGTGGCCAAACGAGATTTATTTTTTTTGGTGGGGGGAGGTACCACATATTGTAACATAAATAACACACACAAATGCCAGACTTCCAGAAAAAAATACACTCTGGAAGATATTTATGGCAAATAATGAGATTTAATGGTTTAATGAAATAATTAGGTGGCCAGAATAGTAAAGCTGAATCTAGATTTGACTAAAAAAATGTTAAAATAAGGGCTGGATAAAACATCCCAGGTATTTTTCTAGTCTCCTTAGAAATCTGAACTTCCAATATTGAGAAAAATAATTCAACATTCTTTGAGGACTTTTAAGACCTGCAAAATCTATTTTTGGAGGATGATTGCCATCTCCTCGTGTTCTTCCCTGGGCTATTCTGTTCTATGTCCGTTAAGAGATCTTGCCTTGGACTTGCCATGCCAGACACCCTGCAGAACTTGCAGGTAGAGGCCATGGTGAGACACTCTGGCTGGGTTAGTAACAGCAAAAGGACGATGGTCTTGCCATCTTTCAGGCTGTGCTTCCTCCTAAGTGCTTCCATTTTGATAATTTGACTTTTTTTTTTTTTTTTTTTGCGGACCCGGGG
>NW_006790302.1:1671941-1704359 GCF_000442215.2 Lipotes vexillifer
CCTCTCCCGTTGAGGAGCACAGGCTCCGGACGCGCAGGCTCAGCGGCCATGGCTCACGGGCCTAGCAGCTCCGTGGCACGCGGGATCCTCCCGGACCGGGGAACAAACCCGCGTCCCCTGCATCGGCAGGCGGACTCTCAACCACTGCGCCACCAGGGAAGCCCTAATTTGACTTTTACAGCCAGATTGACTCTGGGAATTAAGATTTGAGCCACTGTATTAAATTGCTCCCTCAGATTGGGATTTTAGCTCTAAGAAGCTGAATATTTTGCTTACTTATTGACAGAGAACGAATATTGGGAAGCAGCCTTAACCTTAATATTGTAAATACTTGAACTTAATTTAGGAGTCAGAAGAGGATAATGTAAAAGACCTCCAATAAATGAAATAAAAAATGGCAATGAAGCAACTATCCTCACAACCCCAAATCCAAGCTAACTAAAGGCAAAAAGGATTATAAACTTTTGATTTGGCAGCTTGATATGAAACCAAAAAAAAAAAAAGGTTGGGTTGAGTGTAAGAATTTGTGAGTATGTGTGGGAGATAGGTGTGTGTGTGTGTGTGAAAGAGAGAGAGAAAGCAAGAGAATAAGAGATTGAGATTCTCTACCTTGCAATAAAAGATGGCAAGGTGATAAATTAGTGCTCTCAACTGAAATTGATTACTTTGTGTTCCCATCCAGTTCATATGGCAGCCACACAGATGCTCTGAAACACCTTAATGGCACATTGGAGAAAACTTCTCAAGTGGGCCTTGTGCAGTGTTCTTTCCCTTCCTCCCCACATTGGCTCTGGGAGTGAACTGCTGTGAATGCTGCATACATTAGGGGAAGTGCCATGCAAACATCCCTTGACTCCCTCCTGCAAGGAGATGTCTTTATTTTATATATCAGGAATCCTTTAGACAATCCTAGGAGCCTAAATGCTAAAATGACAAATGTAAGTGATTTTGTCTTTTTGTTGCTTGGATATATCTAACCCCAGCTCTCTGAAGAGGCAGCACATATAGTAGTAAAAAGATGAAACAACATCAAGCCACCTAGAGGCAGTCTTATCCAAGCCTGCCCAGCAAAGCAAAGCAAAGTTATGAGCCTTATTGCCATAATTGTAGATTAAATGAAACTGCCTAGTTTACTCCCGTAGATTAAAAGGAACAAGTTACCAATATACTTGAATTAAAGGAGTACTCCACAAGATGGAATCATTTCAATCAATTCTTCAGTTTTAAATAATTTAAGAAATCTCTTTATGGTAAAATTCCTCGTGGGATATATTGATAACTGCTGAAATGTAATCAGTTCCATTCCATTGCAGTTGTTGAGGATAGCTGATGATCTAAGAAATGTCAAAAATATTCAGAAATACATATATATAAATATTCCAGAGTTTTCAATAAATATTAATTCCCAGTTACTATAAGAATTGTTATAAGTACAGGATAAAATTGAAAAGTAATGTTTTATCATTTGAGGATCTTACAGCTTTGAAAGGAGACCCAGATGTCAATGTTTAAGAATGTAACTGGATCTATGGAGCACTGCAAAAATTGAACAAATATTTTATGAGTTATTCATATGTTCATTTTCTATTGGCTTAATAATCTGTATCTACATTGAATAATTCTATATGCTAAATAATTCTGAATCTGTATTAATTAGTTTTTTAAGATTCTATAGAATCTAAAGCTCATTTTCACTTGGTATATCTTAAACATTGAGCAGTTGCCACAAAAGGACTGTAGTCAATACAGAACACTATAATGACCAATAGATGCAGGCAGTGGTACCAGTTTGTTTTTATACAGATAAAGCATATACCTTACTCTGCAAAGGAGTACAAAAGCCCTCAAGCCCCTATCAAGGATGTTCTGCTACCAAGAGAACACTCTCTCCAATAGGAACCTGTCTTTCTCCTGGAGGCAATCAGAGCTCTCATTCTCAGAAAGGGCCTTTCCTCTCTTGGCATTTTCCCCAAATTTTCTTAGCACTAGTTCTGTCACTTCCTGCTCACCTGCTGTGAGGAACAGTCCTCAGAACATTCTTGAGTGTGAGACTAGGTGAAATGGTCAGTGTCCTGATGACACCATCTTCTTGCCCAGCTGGATCAGAAGCATCTCTTATTCCTACTGCAAATGTTGTACAGTATTTGCCCTATTGATGTCCACATAAGCAAGTGATCGAGAAATATGTATATTTCCCAAAGAAAATCTTGAACTATGTGTTGGCAAAATCACGAGTTGCTTGCAAAGTAGGGGTATTCTCTTATTAATTAAAGTGGTTTTAAAACTTTTCCTGGCCTTATTCCTCACCATTTAAAGAAATCACTGCTTGAGTTTGTAATTTTTCAAAGCTACACTGTTAATGTCTCTCATATAGGGGATCTACAAGTTTTAAAAGCCCTAATTAAACAGACAAAATCTCCCCAAATGTAAAAGTATTGATTATTGTCAGAGGTTACATATCAGATATTTGATTAGCTTAACAAAAGCAACAGGAATGTGGTTAATTCTATATATTTTGCTTTTCAAACTAGCTCTTCAAATAGGATCCCAGTTGATCTTCTCAAGGTAAACAGACTAGTAGGTACATTCCTTATATAAAGTCACTGAAATGGCGAGAGCTCAAACAACTTGCCCAAAGTGACTGGTAGCTGTGTCTGGCCAAGTACAACTAGACTGAAATGTGAGGGACGGAGAGGTGGTAAATTTGGCTGTGGTGCAACCAGTGTCTCCAAGAGAGTTTTACAACCTGACACTGTAGCAGAACAAGTAAAACTGTGACCTATGTAATACAATTTACACAGAGCTGTTTTCAAGTAATTCTGACAGTGTCAGGACAGTTCTCAACTTCCATGCTTTGCTCCTTATGCGAAGTTGGGGGTCACACGGAACGTCCAAGCTCGCTGGTGTATCTCTAAGTGCCAAAATAAGGCATTAAGCCTCTGGCTCCCAGGAAGTCACTGCTGTTAACCAAACCCACCTTTGAAGGTTTTTGAGGGAAGGTGGGAAGATGACTGATGGGGAAAAAGGCACATATCTTTGTACCTCCATCTCATTCTGTTGATTGAAACCAGTACACCCAGTTGTGCCTGAATTATCATATGCTGAAAAACAGTTGTCAGATTTTTTTCTTAGCAACGGAACTTTTCATACTTGAAATCTTACATTGAGTGCCTCTTTTATTAACAGACAAATGCTGACCTTCCCTGAATGAAAATTCCTTCTTGTTCCATTTTAGTGCCTGTTGAGGTACTCCCTCAGAACCCTAGAACTCTGGAGAACTTAGTTTGAATATAATTTTCCTAAACAACTAAATTAGAAACACAAATCCTTGAGCAGAGGCCTCTTCCTAACTGTATGTTAATTGTGAGTTGATTCCATCTTCCTTGTATCATTCACTCCCTTCCAGATATTTCTCCCTGTGAATCCAACCTAAAATTCTTTCTTATGATTTGATTAAATATTTCCTCATAACATAGATAGACTTCTCTAGCAAGCTCCTTTTACCTTCATCTACTTCATCCTTTAAGAATACCCTTCCCATTCAGTAATTATGTATTGAGTACCTTCTATATGCCAGGTACTGGGAAATCTGAGGATTTGTGTCTGGAAGTCAGAAGATTCAATTCCATTGTAGGGAATTCTGCCTTACTTTGCTCTCTACTTAACAAGCCTCAACATTTTCAAAGATATTTAACCAAAAATGGAGAAAATCAAGTAGACAGGAAGACTTGTTACTTCCATGTGCATCTTCAATGTAAAAGTACAGTTAAGTGGGAAGTCACATACAATTACACTCAGGGAAGTGTAAGCAGACCTTGTAAAATAGTTGTTGCCTTTCCTTGTATTGAATAAAATAATACACTATTTGAATGTTCTATTACCTATCCTTAACTGAAACATACAGTGCCTGTCCTATTTCTTCAAAAAGCTTGTTAATATGCAATCACCTAGTACAACTGCTAAGTTTTTAAAGGTCACCCATGTTTTATTCATAAAGGGTGGTTTTCTGGAGGGGAAAAAGGTTACAATGTCATGTAATACCATATTCTGATGCAGGCTTTGCTTTCCAAGATATGTTCTAATGGATCAGATGGGGGAAAGGGTGAGACTTTTAGGACATAGAAGTGAATTGTTTCAGAGATATCAATAAAACTTCATTTAGAACCAAGAAAACTTTCAAACAGGGAAGGAAGACTTATTCTACTTTTTAACTCTTAAGTAAGTATGGCATCCTGTTCTATTTATGTTCACAACCATTCAGTTTTCCCCTAAGGCCAGCTACATGAAAGTAAATGTTTTCCAGCCCCCTTGAAGTGAAGCTGCCATATAGCTAGTTCTAGCCAATGAAATGTGAGTAAAATTGAGTAGAACCGTTTGTCACTTGCAAACTACACCATTTAATTACGCTGTTTGAACCACCAGCTTCCTCTTCTTCTAGCATGGCAAATTGTGAGGACATATTTTAAATGCATAGATTAGGGTTTATATCGCTGAGTTACTGTGATCAGGGTGTATCACTTTTTATAGATGTTAATCCAATTTTTCAAGGTCATAAAAACTTTCTACGGACAGAGAATAAAAAATAACAAGTATTTGTTCCTAGGCCAAAGCTCTTTGTATAGCAGATAGCCTGTATTTTAAGAGGAAGTAGTAGTAGCTGGTATTTCTATCTTTGGAAATATTATTTTTCTACTACTTTAATCTGCACTTTTATGTAGAAGACAACGAAACTAGCACCTCTCAGTATTTTCCCTAAATTTCTTGAAGTGTCTTAAATTCAAACACAAAATCACAACATCACTCTCTCCTTCTAGGGGCCCTGCCTTATTCCTTATCACACCCTCCACAAGGTCAAACACATTTCTTTGTATTAGAGCTCAATAAATGTTTGACGTTCATCGAATGAAAATGCAATTTGTTTTTTTTGAACCTTAATTAATTTGCACTATATCTTTCTTAACACAAACACAAGAATTAAAAACCTCAAGGTCATCTTCGATTTCTCCCTCTTCCTCAACACAAAGAGCCAAATGGCTACCAAGGCCTATCATGCCATTTTCACTCTGTCTCCAAAATCTCTCTTCTCTTTTCCGGACCACTACTTCAGTGGTGGTCTTTATCTCTCTTACCTATCTTTCTCATTTTAATCTCTGATTATTCCAACTTCTATACTGATCCTAGAATTAAATCATATTTCTTGGTTTCTTCTCTATTTTATTTGTACTTCTCTCTTAAAATTTTCCTCTTAGTCATAAAGGACAGTTTTTCTGGAAAGAGAGACAGAGACACAGTGTACTATATTGGTTAAGAGATGGGTCTTGGAGCTCAACAGATGAGGATTTGCATTTGGAAATATGGCTCTGCAGACCAGTAATGGCTACATGTCCTTTGACTAATCAGTTAGGATTTCTGGGCTTCACTTTAATCATATATACAGTTGGGGCCTGACCTTAGCAGTTACCCTTTTCGTGTTCTAAGAGGTCTCCTAATAAAATCTACTTCTACACAAACACACTTACACATCCACACATACACATACAACACTGATGAGAAATGTAAAAATTATTGAATATTTCTCAGGGAAGGTGAAGGAAATGTCCTACCACTTTCATTTATATCACTGTCCACTCATGTGTCTCTGCTCTCTTATTTATTCTGTTCTGAGCTTTTCACTCTGTGTTTCAAATTCTTTGTCTTCTTCTTCATGCAGAGTGAATTAGTAACCATAATTTACTTGGAAGTTCACTCATAACTTCAAACAGTTTATAAAAGTGCATTTTCCAAACACATGTATTGCTCAACCAAGAGTGATTCTCATTTAGTGTGTTCTTCCCATCATAAAGATGGGATAATATCACTGACCTCACATTTTGTGTGTATGTAATGGTTCAATATATGTAAATGATTCAGACAGAACCTATCACATCTAAGCACTCAATAAACATTGGATATCAGTATCATTAATGTAGAGATGTGGGTGCCCTGTTTGGTCTGCTATTGGTGCATGACAATCACTACTGTTGCATCTGGGACCTATATGAATCAGGGTAAACAAGGATGGCTTAACACAATAAAGATTAATTGGTAGCTCAAGTCATATTCTGTTTCTGCCAAGTTACAGGCCTCTTGAGAGCTCTCCTTTGAGCAATAACCCAGAAACCCCGGGTCCTTCCATCTTGTGCTTTCATGGAAGGAAAAGAGGAGCTGTATGGTTAGGAATAAGAGTCATACATCACTTCTGACAACATTCCATTGGCTGGAATCAGTCATATAACTAACTGCAAGGTAGTCTGAAAAATATCATTGTTTTGTGCTGGGTTAGGAAATGGGATTAGTAATTCAAACCTTGCCATAGGATCTGTGTTGATTCTAAAGTAAAAATTCCAGCTAAGCAAATCTCAAGATAATATATATGAGTAATATTTTAATTAATATTTGGTAAACAATTACATTAAAATGAGATTTACTGACATGATCAGAGATGAGACACAACTTCACTCTACCATTTTGTGCATCCCCATTTGTAGTGGGCTGACAGCAAGATGGTCCCCAATAATTCATTCTTACCTCCTGAGATTCACCTCCTCCTTGCATAATTCTCTCCCCTCAAGAGTGGCCTGGGCTAGTGATGGTTCCTAATGAATCCAATACTGCAAATGTGATAGGATTTCATGTCTGTGCTTAGATTACAAAAGATGGAACATTCTTTTTGCTATCAGACTCTGTTGCCTTCTGGATTTGCATTCTTTAATAAAGTAAGCAGTCATATTGTAGAAGCCCCTAATCCCCTGTGGCAAGGAAGTGAGGACCTCAGTCAAACAGCTCTCCAGAATCTGAATGCTGCCAATAATTTTTTTTTTGAATTTTTGAATTTTATTTTATTTATTTTTTATATGGCAGGTTCTTATTGGTTATCTATTTTATACATATTAGTGTATATATCTGCCCATAATCTGAGTGAACTAAGAAGGTACTCATTTCTCTGAAGTAGGGCTTTCAGATGAGATGCCAGCTCCAGCTGTCTCTTGATTACAGCTTAGTAAGATACACTGAAATAGAGGACCCACCCAGGTAAGCCATGTCTAAGCACCTGACTCACAGAAGTTGTGGGATAAAAATATGTGTTATTTATATATTTTTATGTGAGTCACTTTGTTGTTGTTATCATACAAATATATTTACTATGCATACACCAGTGAAACCATGACCACAATCAAGGTTGCTTGAAATCATTAAGTTTGTGATAATTTGTTACATGATAATAGATAACTAATAGACCATTCTAGTTAGTGTTAAGATTGCTTAGCTTTTACATATCTATATATAAACCTTCTTATATACATACTATATACATACATATATATATACATATATATATGTTAGTTTCCTATATACATATATATATATACATATATATATATATATATATATGTTAGTTTGAACTCAATAGTTTTAGAATTTATCCATAATTTATATAGAGAAATAGAGGTTTACAGATTATCCGAAAGCATTCATTAGGAAACTTAACTGGTATGAGTCACCATGGGTGCTGAAAAACACAGGTTTATGGTAAAATAGAGAAGTGGACAAAGTTAAGTTTTGATTAAAACAACTTAAAATCTGTAAATATTAGTAGTATTAAACAAGAAAGATGAAGCTTGGTCAAGTTTAGGAAAAATGTGAAATACTAGTAAAACACTCTGAAGGTTAAGATGCATGTTTGTTTTTCCTAAAAGCAGCTTAAAAAACAAGCCAAACAGTTTTGATAAGTCTTTTTTTTTTTAATCTGCATATATTTTAACCAAAGTCACATATTCCTGCAGTTTGTATATAAGCAAATCAGATGCATTGTCTTGAAAATAACCCCTTCCCACACTGCCCCCTTCTCACTCTTCTAAAAGGTTCAGATAGACACCCTTTATTATATCATAGGTCAGGAGGTAAAACTTAAACTGTAGGGAAGTTGTACAAGATAGAGCCTGCCAAATGAAAAAATAAAATAAAATGCATTGGTTTGGGGGCTTGCTCTTATTTATTAATGTTGTTGCTTTTATATTTTAAGAGTATATTGTAATGAATAATGATTTAATTATAACCTGGAGGCCTCCACAAAGGATACAATTTAAAAATGCAACAAATGGATTAAATGGCCTGTGTTTGTGTGTGTATAATACACTCATTATGCTTCTCTGTGTGAAAAGCATAGTAAGATCAGTGATTTGATCACTGAAATGTTGATACTAAAATGTTCAACTTGACCTCATTCTATTTTTTTCTCCTTAGAACAAAAAGAAAGTGCCAAAAAAATTTAAATTGAAGCTTGGGAAGTTCCAAGATACTTCTTTGGCCTTATTAACAAGAGACAGAGCTGTCAAATTGGCTATTTTCAAGTTTAATAGTGGAATACACCACCAAAATTACCCATATTTCAATTCTTGACACATGTAGATAATAACAAAAGGGCCAATTTTAAACAGAACATTTAGTTCTGTAGCAAGTAGGTACTCTTAAACTGCTTTTATGTACACTTTGGGGTGTAAAGGTCTTTTCCTGTTTAAATTGAGAAGAGGAAGAAGCTCTCCAATCCACAAGTACTCAAATAACTAGATCTAGAATTCTTGGTTTGATTAGTTCAAACTCCAAACTAAAAATGCAAATTTACCTGAGAGAGTTATGTGTTGATACATTCATCCTTTAAAGTTGATGAGTTTAATCTAAGATGTATTTCTGCCCAGTTTAGATGAGATAGGGAGGTCTGTGAAAAATGAAGTTTTGGATGGAGTGGGATCGGAAGGCCATGACGCTTTAGAAGTAAGGAGTCCCACCCAATGTGCGCTGCAGTGAGAGGCTTCAAATAGTTTTAAAGCATAAGAATAGCAAAGAAGGTCTGAGAACAGGCACTGGGGCATGTTTACACCTTGGAATCGGCAGTTGCAGTCTTCCCAGGAAAAGAAACAAAAATGAAGTGGTGATGGTAGTGGTGGTGGTGGTGTGTGTCCAAATTAAACTTCCCTGTATTTTCAAATGAAATTCAAAGTAAAATATTATTTTATGTATGTAGGTATATAAATATACTATTATTTATATATTATTATAATCAGTATAATGATATTAGTTATGAATTATATTTTGGAAATTATATATTAATATATGATAAAATGTATTATATATAATACTAGTTTTATTATTAGAGTTACTATAATTATATTAGTTATATATTACATTTAAGAGATTATACATATTAATATATAATGATTAGATGCATATAATCTCCTAAAATTCAAAAAGCTCCTACCTTGATAGATTTTCTGATTGCAAAATTCTTGATAAGATTTGTAAAGCTGACCTTTATCTCTTCCCTGTTTTGCTAGTGCTCTAAGCATATGCTTTGGCCAACTTTGCGTCAAACATATTATTGTTTCCAGGCTTCACAAGTAAAACCTTAAACAAGCTTTCCTGACAATTTGTTGTGCCTTCCAATTACCATTTTAGTCTTCTTTATCTTGCATGTTCTTTAAAATGTAGTCTATACAAAACAAACCCATTTCTTCACCAAATATTCAAGCAAATTCACAAATTCACTATTTTCAAACAAACTTCATCCCTTACAACAAGTACTGGTCTACGGCCTGTTAGGAACTGGGCCACACAGCAGGAGGTGAGTGGCGGGTGAGTGAGGGAAGCTTCATCTGCCACTCCCCACCTCTCCCCCTCACTTGCATTATTGCCTGAGTGATCCCCCCGCCCTGTCCATGGAAAAATTGCCTTCCACGAAACACTAATGCCAAAAATGTTGGGGACCGCTGCCTTACAACTTCCCCACCGTAGAAGGCTGCCAGATAAAATATATGAGATCCAGTAGAATTTGAATTTCAGAAAAACAACAAATACCTTTTTAGCATAAGTACATGCCAAATATTTGCTAACTCTGGCAAACTTGCCTCCTCCCACCTGACAGTATCTGCTGCTAGTCCTTCTCACTATCCCACCCAATGACATAACCAGACAATGACCTTGAAGACCATGAACATGACACAGAACCTGGACTCCCATCTGCTTTACCTGGTGACTTTGGAGACAACCAATATTTCTAAACACGCTGGTGGAACACCATCTATGGGCTCAATAAATGCTTGGCATTGGGCTAGGGGCTGGGCACAGCAAAATTAACAAAGCAGTGTTCTGGACTACAAAAAAGAATTTCAATCTTTGTTTTCAAGCAATGGAGATTTATTTTTCTCAAGGAAAGCTTAAAATTGAGGTGCACTACATACAGCATATAAAACCAGAACTGCTGTGATGGGGAGCAGACTTGACTGCACTTTGTTGAAGACTGGCAGTCTCCAGTGACCTAGAGGAACATCGAGGTCTCCAACCCATACAGCACAAATCCACTGCTGAAATCCACCGTCTTCAGCATAATGCTGCTAAAAATAGAAAAACACTGAAGACAAATGAAAAGGGAAGAGTCATATTCCCAGATGTCTGAGCCTCTTTTGCCACTTTCTGGGTTAAAGGTCAACATCGTTTACTTCAGCATGTATGTCATCTAAAGAAAAGTTTTTGTTTTATTTTTTTTCTCTCTCTCTTTCCTTTTGGCAATCTAAGGACTTCGTTTGGCTGTTCAATGGTTTACTATGCAGAAAATACTCATGGCCTGGATTTGGTAAAAGAGTCCTTCTGAGGGCATCCTTGGAAATAAAAGAGTATCTGTTGGCAGATAGAATACCAATGTAAAACATCTTAATATGATTGGCCAGGTGTGTAAATTCCCTGAAGGTATATAACCTAAGGTATGTTATTTTAAGAAAAAAGGCATCTAATGGGCCACTGGGAGAGATATTTTGTTTTGGCCAAGCTTCACTGGGGACGATTTTTCAACCTCACTGTGCTAAAGCAAATCGAAAAGCCACTTACTCAATGATCTGCCTGTGTTTGTGTTGGTGTTTTATTATTACCACTTTATTCAAGCCTGAGGAGCGTGACTCTGAATTGTAAGTGAATGAAGCCACTCTTTACCTTTTAAAAGTAGCAAGGGCCTTGAAGTTATTAAACCAATGAAGAAACAGTTTGTTCCAGGGTTTAGACGCCAAGTGCAGTGCACATACTAAATAAATCTCAGCATAAATAAGGTTTTAAATCCATGCATTCATTAAGACTGTTTACCAGCAGTGACATTTCTTCGACCTCTCTTGGAGTTTCTCTTTTGCCCTTTTAGTTGAGACCTTGACACCAGGAGAAAATACAGAGTCAGTAGTCTCTACTCTTTACAGCAGCCTCCTTTTATACCAATGGGATTTGGCAAGTCTCAGGAATATGTGGGTAAAAACAAAGGGTTAGAGGAGGGGGAAATCGAGAAGTTTGGGGAAAGAAATATTTTACTGCACTCTGTGTTTATTTGTCACACGACAGTATCACCACTTTGCCTGTATATAAACTTCAGCCACCTAAGTTAGAAAGAGCTTTCCTCACTCAGCCCCATTCTCAGGTTGCATTATTTTACACATGTCAAAGGTACATTTATTTTACTGAAAACTCAGTAAGTCAGTGTCAGAGTGTCTCTTCCATTTTTACAAATGGAATCATATATCAACTTTCAATTACCAGGGATATCTGGTAGAAGAGAAAGATTCACAGGTTAATCTTGAATCTTAATTTGGCCATGGTTTCAGCCTTCTCTTCAGAATGATTACCAGTGAGTAGCTAGAAGTCTAAAATGTGACTGAACTGTGTAATAATAGTATTAATATTAATAATATGACTTTACGGTTTTCCAAGTGTTTTCACATTCATCATCTCATTTGGTTTTCATAAACTCTCTGTGGTGGAGATAGAAAGTGTGTGCTCTTCTCCCTCTTTAAAGATGAGGAAACAGAGAATGAAATTTAGATCACTTGCCCCATGTACTTGGTTAGTTAGTGGCTCTGACTCTCTCTCTCTACTACATATTAGAAAGGCCACGATTTCACAATTATAATATCACTGTTATCTGTACATCTCTATTTGATGAGCTGACAATGCCCTAATGAAGGTTATAATTAAGGATGTAAAGAGAGCAAACCTAGTCTTTACAAGGTGTCTTTAAATTTCCCTAGGATTCCTTCCCATGAACTTGGGAATTCAATTTTGTAGATTTCATGCTCATTGACTGAATCTCTGAAGCCCACCTTCCCCTTACCCTATCTCTTTGTATGTGATTGTCTTGTTCTAATGAGCAGTCCTGACCTCTAGAACAGTAAGCTTATTTTGATACTGTGAACAGGCTGAAATATAAGGCATCATTTCCCATGTAAAATGGGATAGCAAAACTATGGTTCAAATGAAATTTTCCTATTGATCTTGTGTATTGTTCTAGCCTATGCTGTAAGTTTTATAATCTAGAGTCAAGCATATGATCTAGGAATTGAAAAGTTCCTCAGAGGATCACATATCTTGACTGAGATCTTTTCACTTCTACCATTTTTAAATAAAATAAGACATTTTTGAGGCGTGAAACACTGAATCTAACATTCATTTATCCTCTTATCATCTCCTTAGTTTCTTCCTGCTCAAGATTCCAAAAAACAACCTCTATCCCTAGGGCTGGCAGAAGATAAGAAGCAGAGAAAAATGAAATGGAAAGATTGGTCAGACAGTACTTGTCTTTATTATATTATTTTTTCCTAAAACTAATTATGTTGCTTTGAGAAGGAAAAGCTAATCAAACACTCTGTGAATCTTTACTTGGTGTCAAGTTTTGCTTAAAACTTGACAAAATATAAGGCAGGGCTTAAGTAAAATCTTATTAGTTTTCTTTATGTTAGGAACAAGTTCAAACCCTATTATGTGGTCATTTTTCTATTAGATTATTTCCATAGAATACATTCCCCCTTTCAAGTAAAATGTAAATATTCTGATTTAGAAACAATAAGTTTGATTTTCCCTTTTAAAATAGAACTAAATTTTAATTTGAAGGAACATGTAAATTGATATTGTCAAAAATGCAAGCATTTATACAAATGCTGTCATTTATACAAATGGCCAATAAATACATGAAAAGATGCTTAACATCATTAGTGATTAAGGAAATGCAAATCAAAACACAAATAAGATACTATTTCACACCCACTAAGATGGTATAATTGAAAAGTCAGAGAGTAACAAGAGTTGTTCAGGATGTGGACAAATTAGAACACACACACACGTTCCTGATGGGAATGTAAAATGGTGTCCCCAATTTGGAAAACAATCTGGCAGTTTCTTATAAGGTTAAACATGAGTTAGCCTTGACTCAGAAATCTACAACTAGGTATATACCCAAGAAAAATGAAAACATATGTTCACACGAACATTTGTACATGAATATCCATAGGAGAATTATTCTTAATAACCAAAAGGTAGAAACAACCCAGAAGTCCTTCAGCTGATGACTAGACAAATGAATGTGATATGTTTAAACAATGGAATATTATTTGACCATAAAAAAGGAATGAAGTACTGATACATGCTACAATGTGGATAAACCTTGCAAACGTTGTGCTAAAGTTGGTGATGTCTATTAAAATAATGCTATAGGTTAAAATACTTGTTGAGGGGCTTCCCTGGTGGCGCAGTGGTTGAGAGTCCGCCTGCCGATGCAGGGGACACGGGTTCATGCCCCGGTCTGGGAAGATCCCGCATGCCACAGAGCGGCTGGGCCCGTGAGCCATAGCTGCTGAGCCTGCGCGTCTGGAGCCTGTGCTCTGCAATGGGAAAGGCCGCAGCAATGAGAGGCCCGCGTATCGGAAAAAACAAAAAACAAAAAACAAAAAATACTTATTGAGTTGTGCTATGACTGTTCTAGAAAGTTATGTCACTGAAACATTTTGTGAAAAGAGTGGTCCATAATTTAATCAGCATCAGAAAACCTTATTGTTCTTGGGAATTTGCAGTTTACACGAGCGTAGTAAAGGCTTTGAGAAGTCCTACAAGAAGACAACTTGTTGAACTTTGTTTTTTCCATTGATTCCCAAACTTATTTGATCATGAAGTTTTTATATCATACTTTAAAATTAATGCTTCCTGGAAAACACTATTATGCAGAGAAGAACTTGGAGGCATTGCACACCAATTTCCCATCTAAAACAGACTCAGAAGAGTTCCTAAGGAAGACTGGTTCCTCTGGGTTGAGGTGGGAAAAAACATCTGCCATATGACAAAAGGACTTTCATATCTTGCTGCCCAGAATCAGTTATCAAAGCATTATCAAGCTCTTTTAATTAGCTCCACATATATCTGCACCCCAGATTCTTGCTAAAGATTACTACCTTCAGGCTCTCTGCTCTTTTATCCATATCAGATATGTAAATGTGAGATGCAATACTCACAAGTCTCATGTGTAACACAGATCAAAGACGACAGTTCTCTGTGTTGGGAATGGGAGCATGTATTCCCCACCCTCTGGATTTCACTCACCACCATCTCCCCCTGTCCACCAGAATGATCATCTGTATGTAGTTTGATCTGAACGTCAGTTTTCTAAATTCTACTCCTCGTAAATGAAAGATCATAAGAGGGCTACATTTTTGCCTGCAATGTTTTACCTCTTCATAGACTTCCTTTTACTGTATTTTACATGGGTGTTAGGTCACTGGTCTACTTCAAGGACTGTTAGAAGTATTTTCACATCCAACTGAATATTTTAATTATTGGATGGATGTTGGCAAGCTTCCCATTCAGCAAACAGTACAAGGTTCTCTAAGTGAAAATCCATGGGAAAAATTTTCCTCTCATCTCAATATCTGGAAAACCTCTCTTGTTTGATTTTAACATATGATCTATTATCCAGTAAGTCTTTATAACTGAATGTGTTTCCTTCTTTGCTTTCATCACTGAGAAGTAAGCCAGAAGGCAAAATTTTGATTTACTTCCATCAACTTTACAACACCTTGTAGAAGGTATACCTTGTTTAGTAATTTTATCCTGTCCTAATTTTTTCCATTATCTACTTTTTTCTTTAACAGGAGTCCCTCCATCATTTGTTTATATCCTGTATTTACACACACACATATATATATGTATACATAAATATAGACCTATATGTAAAATACTTATGAACAGTCACAAATCCTTTGTGAAATGAGGTGGCACAGAAATAAAGATACAGTGTTTGTGTGTGTATGTGTGTGTGTCATAGTGTCTATATAGCATGGTACTTTCCACATAGAAGTTGCTAGATAAATATTTCCAGATTAGTACCTGGGGAGATGAGATTTACAGGAAATATCTTCCATGTTAAATTCTTTGGTGTCTTTATTAGTGGTATTCTTTATGTTATATCCACACTGGAAAGCATTTCCAAGGCTTACACTTTATCTCTTACTCTTAGTAACTTAGAAAAGTTTCTGCTGGTATGTAACTCTGCTCATCTGCTAATGGGTGCCAGAAACACAGTTCTGAGAAGGGGTCTGAGGCTGCTCCCAGGCTCTCTGAAAAGAACAAGGTTGGTTAGTGTTGTCTGCATTGGATGTAGGAGGTGCCAGTGGTAGCATATGTGGCACATATGCATCATTTCTACCTAACAGTGATATCCTCAGCAAAATAATTTACTCCACTTTGCCTCTATTTAATCAATGACCTAAAAAAGAAACCAACTGCTTTCACTTTAACAAAGACATATCTGGCCACCAAAATGATCCTCGAATCTTCATTTGCTTCTACAGTTGTTCCTCTAATTGGTGTCAAAATCAAAGAAGGAAAGAGTCTTCAGCTTGGCATAGTCTTAATTCTGTTAGTGCATTAATCTTCTATTGCCCAAAAGGTTTAGAATATCAGTAAAACAATTTCCTTTTGATTCCCACATGGATTTTTCACACAGGAAGATTGAAATATACATAAGCATGTTTCAGAACATGCTGGTATAAAACAGGGATTAAATTTTACTCACCACACTCCTAACTAAATTTCACAGATGTTTTATGTGAATTAAGGATTGTAAAGCACTTAGAACAAAAGAGCAAGTGCAGTGATTACCTTAAACTCAGTTTTAATGCCAGACAAGTTATTGCATCTGTTACCAAATGGAATTTCAAATTAACAAATCTCTACAACCTGTTCATACCATTAAGTCAAACTCTGATATTTAAATGGCTAAATTGTAAAAATTTCAAGTGATAGGCATGAACTAATTTGTTTTGAGATTTAATACTTGTATGGAACTACTCTACTGGGAAGAAAGCCTTTATGGAAGACAAATTATTTTCCAGAATCCCAGCCTGCCACAGGTTTTAACAAAATCATGTGACTCCTCCAACTGATTTTAATAATTTTGTTCAGTGCCTACAGGTTACTCTACCTAATGCTGTTTCACATAAAGTTATTCTGTCACCACCAAGAATTCATTTACAAAACTGTCTAAAATTCTAAATCTTAAAAAAAAAAAAAAAAAAAAAAAAGAACATAGCTTGGTAGTAATTGTTTTCCAGGGAATGGTTGTATTTCTGTATTTCCACAGCATTACTTTTTCCAAATGTATCCCACATAGCTATATTCCCTAAAAGGTATAAAATTAAGTAGATTGAGATGAATTAGACTAATTAATGGGTTTGAACTGGCCTTTTATCCTAACAATTGTAGACAAGTTCAATCTAAGAACTTCAGTCAGGGTCTGTTCTAAATCCTAGTGGACATCAATTCACATCATATAATTTGGCAGAACTCGCCCAAAAATGAGCTTGCCATGGATTTGACCCCCCCAGTCATAGATGGGGGCTGTACAGGGAAGGGAAATAAGAACATACATGCACAGACACACAGACACAGACACACACAGCCATACACACACACACACACACACACACATACATGAGCATTGCAGCTGTCTGAATTTTGAGAAAAATATCAAAGTTGCCACCTTAAACGTTTTTACTTGAATTCTTTGGTTACCAATGAAAATCATATAAAATAGCATGATTGTTCATCATTCTTTTCTTCATTGATTTAGATAGAATAATTCTATTTAGGACTCAGAAATAATCTATTTATATCTTCATTTAAGCCATTGAATATTAGTTTTGTAAAACAAGTCTAATTTTAGGCATATGGGGATCATCAATATTTACATGAGCTTCTCAGCAACTTGACAAAAAAATCCATAAAAAATAACAATAACATTTTTCCCAAACAATACATCTTTTAGAGAAATACATTTTTATTTCCTGTATTAGCTATAAACTCTTTGTAAAACAATGTAAATGTATATTAAGCATATTAGTATTATTTATACACTAAGACACAGGATTACATTTCTGTAAGTCCCCCACTTTTTGTCCAAAAATGTCATGGAGACCAGCCCCAGTGGTCAGAGCTGCCAGTCAGCCCAGGACAGAAGGTCCCTGAAGAAATTGCTTGCCAACTCTGGGGACGTCAGGATTTGGGGCAACGGGTCAGCCAGCCAACGTGGGTGCAAAGCTGGATTGAATCAGAAAGCTGTGAATGACAGAGAGGAGGATGGATTTCAGGGAAGATTTCTGTCAAGGCCGCCATGCTAGCATGATGAAGCACTGCTCTGGGCCTTGGAGACCAAGATTACTGTTAGTGAATACTTGTACATTTGGCAGTAAGAATATTATTTTACTGTTAATGCAATTTTCTCCATGCTTGATGGCTGAAATATACAGCACAACCTTTTCTTAAAGGTCACATATCCAAAAAAGAAAAAAAAAAAACAAAAAGAAAGTAATGCAATTTTCTAAAAACAAATATTATTTGGTTAAAAAAAGAAAAGCAGAACTATGTGAAGTTCATGTCAACTGTGTTGAAATGTTACCTAAAACACTTATTTGTCCATAGCCAAATGAAAAATTTAAGATATATTTTTTAAAGTTCTAAATGCAAAATCCGTCTGAATAGATGTTACAGGCCCCAATTGAAAAATCTATATCTCGTGGTAATATCACTGATTGGGACACATTACAGTCCTTCCAATCTGATTTTGCTCAATTAAACTCTGCTTAAACTATACATTTATGTTTTCAGGGCATTTCAAAATATTCTCTTTACAGAATAAATAAGTGGATACCAAAATATACTCATGTCTCATTAATAAAAGCATATTCATTACATGTGGGGAATACTGTTTAACCTTCCTTAGTAATAACTTCTGGGATTTTCCTTAGATTTATAGCTGATGACTGAATGATTTAGGCAGGGTGAAATAGAAGTTGTTAGGTGATTTTTCCAAGTATTTAATTTTATGAAAAATCAAATTATGCACACACAGCAATGAAATTTGGGAAATAAAGTACAGTCTGACATAATATTGTAATTATCAGGTAACTATGCATTCTATTTCTGATCTGTGATGGAGCCAAAATAAATTGTTACAGTGTGCAAGCTCTTTTCTA
Organism: Lipotes vexillifer; assembly: GCF_000442215.2. Classification (NCBI taxonomy): domain Eukaryota; kingdom Metazoa; phylum Chordata; class Mammalia; order Artiodactyla; family Lipotidae; genus Lipotes; species Lipotes vexillifer. The sequence continues at coordinate 1,690,304 of NW_006790302.1, forward strand.
TGATTTCTCTTAGCAACTCCCATTCCATTATTTTTTCTTCCCCCAAGCTTCAGGGGGATTTAAGCCATCTTTGTGCTGTTATTATTAAGAGTGAGAATGAGAAATCATAAAGATTATAAAGAATTATAAAGAGTAACAATACAGATTATTTTTCCTTTAACAAATCGCTAAGAAGCCTGCCTGCATCAAAGTGTATGATAAATTAATTCTGATGAGAGAATTAGAAAGTTGGACTGATTTATACCAATCATGGGAATGCGCATATCGTTAAATAGGTCATTTCCAATTTTAACAATTCCACCCCCGATTTCATTCAGCATCTTTGACACAGAAACCCAGTTTAACTCCTCCTGGGACAGGTGAAGCCCTTGAGCAGCGATTCCTGTGTGGAGCTGCACATCCCTGGGATTTCTCCTTTACTTAAGGAGAGCTTCTCCAATGCGCATGCTGCTCCCTGCAGACGTGCTGGTGGGACACCAGGGAAGGGAAAATTATTTAAAACATAAAGGGAAATTCACAAAATGTATTAACTGCTATGGATGAAGGAGACTAAAATGTACTATTTGTTAAAAAAAAAAAAAAGTGAAATAAGATCCCCAGATTTGAGCTCATGTATGTTCATTCATCTCTAAGAACACTTAGCATACTACCCATAACTTTATTTTCTTTAAAGATTTTATATTGCGTATAGAAGCTCCAGCATTTCTTTGTAAAACTCTTTGGTGACTGGCATGGATGCCAGTGATTGAGTTTCTTCTTATTCGAGATAGTCAAATAGTTCCTTAGTTGTTGGTTTCTGCTTATGGAGGCAAAGATTATACTCAATATGCTTTTACCGAAGACTTCAAAACCTCTTGCCAAGTTTCTCCAAGTTGCAATCTGAAATCACCTTTAACTGCCTGCATAATCCTGTGGGAATACACACCCGGAGAATAATGCATGTAGTAAAAACCTTGAGAGGAATAACAATGGTTACTGATACAGAGGCTGATGGCAGAATAAACTGGGTCATTGACCTCAAACCTCGAAAGGCCTGAGGTTAGATCTGGATTAAATCACGAGTGAAATGATCACAGAGGTTTTGCTTCAAAAATTAGCACTCAGGTTGATTCACTTTGACAGGAGGAGGCGAGGATGCCAGTGACTAAATGAAATAGAATTAGACCGTTATGTCAAAGTGGGGCATCTGTTGAGGATAAAGCTTTATTCTTATCCATCTTAACCTAATGAATGCCCAAGTTGGATCCCTTTTTTGTTAATAATACATGGTTTAAAAATAGTTTTGAGATGGCATAAAGGATATCATGATAGCACAAGAGGATAAAAATGCACAGTGGCTGCACTAATTTGACAAAAATAGTTCTTTCATTAATTACAGTTGAGCTCTAGCCCTTGAAACCTAGTAGATACATCCATGTTTTGCTAAAGTATCCTTTTAAGTTTATATTCAGTCTCCCCCTTTATCAAACCTCTTCCCGATATTTGTGAGTGTGTGGGACATAGTATCTCAAAAGAAAGATTTAAAAAAACAAACCTATATGTAATGCTAAGTACCATTAATTTAATGAGTATTTCGAAAGTACCAGAATCTGTGTCAACTATTTTGTATTTATTATTTCAAGTGCTTTCCAAAACATAGCATAAGGTAATTTCGAGTGGCACAAGACAGGGTAATGAATATCTTAGAACATGTAGTTATAAAGTCATTTCATTTTCCATTATTTCACCTCCAAACATATTGTATCTATCCTTTGAATAAGTAGCACATTTATTTGCTTCAGAATTCAGCAGTTTATATTATGAAAAATCTCTCTTTCACACCTGTGTTCCAGCCATTCATCTCTCATCCTGTAAGTTTCTTGTGTATCTTTCAAAAGATGTTTTATTCAGATAAAATAAACATATGTGTATATATATAATAAATATATATGTGTATATGTGTATATAACATACATATATATTTACATGGATACAAATATGCTATACTCATTATTTTACTTTTAGCAATATCTAATTTAAATAATTTCATATCAGTAATAAAGAGTTTGCTTATTCTTTTATTTAGCCACATAATATTCCACCCAGTTCTCTTTCAACCCGATATAGAGGAGGAAGTTTTGGCATGGGGTCAGTATTTATGAAATGGCTTTTCATTTCATGAAAACAGGGTACCACTGTTCTAGTACCCTTTTTCTACAAAAAATAGAATAGACCTCAGCTACACACTCTTAAGAAAATTAAGGCAAAGTCTTGCCATAGTGAAAGTAGGAGCCAAGAAATTCAATAACAAAAAATGTGGTGTTATATACTTGTGACATGTCTGGGTACAGTTCGGTACCACCTGATAGCAGTTGTCTACTCTGGCTTCAGTATCGGTTAGGATAGTTCTCCTTCTAGGAGCTGCCTGGAGGTTCCCGAACAGTGGCCATGATTCCACAACTCTCCCATTTAGTGTCCAGTTTTGTCCACTCAATCCAAAGAGATTGGGTCAAAAGACAACTCAAGGGCACACTATGTGCATCTTAGCTTCCCAAGACCAGATGATCTGCTACTTCCCTGCCTAGTCTTGACTTGATGCCATATTTCACTAACCTGTTTTTAAGATAAGAACTCTTTGACCTGCCTAGAGGCTTAAGATGCACATTAGCTCTGCACAAAATTATATTCTCCATACAATTTAATTGATCATGCTCTATTGATAAAATGTCCCTGGCATGACTGTATGATTGCTAAGCTCCTTAGGTCTGTAAAACGGTTGAATAAGGACTATCAAACATAGAAGTGTGGTGTCATTTATGAATACAACACTACTAGATTTAGGGTATCCAGACTCCCAGTCCAGTGCCATTGTTCTTTATCTGAATAACATTGTAGGTATCTTTCCCCAACCAGATGATGAACTCCATGTGACCAAGTCTTCTACTTCTCGAATCATATCCTGATGAACTTGACCTAACATAATGAAAGAATAAATGTTTATCTAATGCTTTGCAGATAGTTGGTGCCAAATAAATATTTGCCTCCTTTCTCTCGTACTCCCTTCTTCCCAAAGCATGGGTTCTGAAACTAAAGTCTCCCACACTTAGTGAACATGCTATGCTCCTTGTTGGCAAGGATCAGTTACCTGTTATATAGCAGACAATCCATGGTTATGAACCCCAATAACTTGAGTTTTAATCCACCACCTGCTAGTCTTTACTAAAACTCTAAATCTCAACTGCTCATTCTATAAAAGGAGTATTACAAACTCTTGTCTCATGGGGTCATTGGAAGGAATAATTAAGAAAATCTCCCATAGTAGTTGGTACATAGGTGCTCAACAAAGTGTGGTTCACATTTTCAACATCTCTCCAACACCTCTTCTCTGTGTTAAGCTATCTCTTTTTTTTCCTTTCTGCTCTTTCTTTCATAAGTATGCATGATTACCCCCCTCCCAAATCCCTAGAGGCCCGTGAAGTCCCCCAGTTAATTAACATTCAGCATGTATTAAGCTCAGATACGGACCTGTGTAGCAACACAATGATGAATCAAGAACCCCAAGCTCAGGTTACTACATTTTAAATGATACCTATGGATCCCATTCATTTACTTCACTACTACTCAAGGGAATCCCCAAACCTGCCACAACATTTTTTAATATACACCATTTTGTCAATATACAGAACCACTAAAACTTATAAAACCAACAGAGGAATATCTGCTCGCCTAGTCTGTCTTCTGTAAATTAGAATTAAAAAAAAAAAACTATTATTGTCACATTGATTGTAAATGAAGATACAGGAAAATCTGGAGATAGGAAAGTTTATTTCCTAGGTCACATGGTGGATTAAGAATTCTCTAGTATCCCAAGTGCACAAAAGTAACACTCTCCAACTTTTTACTTTGGAAAACATTCAAGTCAAGGAAATGTTGACAAATACAATGAACACCTACATACCCCTAACAGCTGATCAGTTATTTTGCTGAATCATCTGACATTAAGCTGCATATAGCAAGATCCTGAGTACCTAACACTTGATCAGGCATCTCCAAGCAAGAGGGCATTCTCCTACATCATCACAAAAATGGTTATCTCACTCAAGAAACTTAGCATTGATTAAAGCACCATTTGATCTGCAGTTTAAAACCAGATTCCTAAGTGTGCTCTACTTGAGAGATTTTACTCTTGGTGAACTCTTCTCTATAAACTCTAATGATAGGTGCTCAGAATCCCATCCCTTAATGGACACAGAAGGACAGAGAGTTAAGAACAAAGAACAGTCTGGAGGCACACAGCTTGGGTTTGAAACTAAGCTCTGCCATTTTCCCAATCATGCAATTGACCCAACTAAACTGCCACTAAGCCCCCTTTCTACATTATAAAAGAAGATAAGAATACCTATGTCACTGGGCTCTTTTTAAAAGGTAAGTTATGCAAAGAGCCTGAACTATACTTGATCCCCAGTAACTTTTGGTTTTCATTCTACATCTTCCATACCAAAGAAAAACAAAAAGAAGGAAAAAAAAAAAAACACGTTGGAATTTTCATAGAAAAAAAATCTCTACAAGAAACCCCCTAACCAAAAGCAAAACAGAACACAACAAACAATAAAAATAAACTCTTACTGGAGTTTCAAATGGAGCCCAGGAAAGAGCCAGAAAGAGAGAAGACTCTGGGACATCTCCATTATGTTTGCTCAGCCACCTGAATCACAACGACAGCCATGGGGCAGAGTCTCTAGCTGGAGAATTGTTCAGAATTTTAGGAGTAAATATATGGATTACTGTTTATTTTACTTAAGCAGTTTGTTTAAATTTAATAAAATGTTAGTAATATAAATAGTGGTGGTACAAATTAACAGTAAAACTGGCATTTTGCCTATTTCTGTTTCAGTCTGAATCTTACTGGCCAATGGAATAGATTCTAGCCTAGGTGAAGGGCATGATCCATGGATGCAGTTGTGTCTCTGAAGATCCCATCTTGTTAAGGACCGTCAGGTTTACATTCTGAAAGGAGGACAGAAAAAAGGAAGAGGATCAGCAAAGGGGTTCATATTTTTTAGCCCATTTTAGAGGCCACACACCATCTAAGCACTTGATCCACATTTTAAATTAATTCTAATAGACATCCTGTGCAAAGTTATGATACCATTTGGCAGAGAAGTAAAATGAAGCTCAGAGGACAGTTCTGTAGAATGACATAGCAAAACCATGTTTAGAATTCATCTTTAAGCCTTTTGAGAAAACTATTTCTGTTCTATTTCTCTATTTAAATTATTTAAATACATTCATTAGAGAAGTTATATGATGGTATGTTTTTTATCGACATGAGAAGTAACCGAGGCTAGTGATAATGACTAATACTGCTTCAATTAAGCCTTCAATTAACAATTTTAAAAGTTCCAGCCCTGTAACTCCCTGTGACCTACTGACCTTGGGAAATCTCCTATTCCCCTTATAACTGTTCTCTTATTCTTTTAAATAAAAATGTATCTTGAATCAAGAACTGAGATGGTAGCATACATTTAAGTAGATAATAGATGATACAGGATTTTTTTTTCCCCCCTTCAGGAATGCCAGAAAATTAAATATTTTTGAAAGTCAAAAAAGTGCTGCTGTGACTTTCAATTATTTTCCATTTCCATGCTGCCTCCAAACTTCCTGATTCCAGCTGGGATTGTGATCAAAAATGCAAAAACATATGTAGAGAAGTTATTCTTGTGGAACATCTGACCGGAAGCAGGAAATGCAAGATATCTCATGGGACTGCCTATTATCAAAATATACCCAGTCTGGCATTGCAAAGACAGGGGGAGTTTGTCACCCAGATAAAGAGAATCAGAGAGAATTCTGGTATGCACACATCACTGTGAAAGGAGGGAGGGGAGAAATGCCCCTCATATGTTTTAATCCCTAGCCCACTGCTGTGTCACTGTGTGGCCTTGTAAAATCTCTCTGAATGTCTGCCAGTCTCATGAAAAACATCTACAAAACAAATCTTAATAAAGGATAACTTTAAGGTACATATCCTTCAAAAAATCTTGTAAATGGGAAGAGTCCTATAATTATTGCCCACTGATAAATAAGAGATAATTTATACCCAGAGTAGTAACTGCTGAAGATTACCACAGTAATTTACGCCATCCTGATGCACAAAAGGAAAACAACTTTGCTATTTGAATTTAGAATTCAACATTTAATTTTCCTTGTAAGTCTTGAAAATATTTATTTGAGCTTTTGCAATAAAATTAAATTCCATGGAAACATGTATTTTAATTACATGGTGATTAGGTTTTATCCTATTTGTGTGTGTGTGTGTGTAAATTAGAATAAATAGAAGAGAAACACTCTGCAGGAATTCTAGCCCAGTATCCTGAATGTATCCATCATAAAATCATTGGCACACAGCAGGAAACTGGAAAAAGGATACATTTTAACCTCAACTGGTATAAACGTGAGTATTTATTTTTAAGAAGTGGAATATAAACAGACATGCTGAGAGCCAAGAGTTTTATGAATAAAAAAAGATTCCATATACACACACACACACACACACAAACTTTCCCCAATGGGCCACGGAGGATTTATGTGGATGTGAACTCTATTTACTGTTAGTATTAAGGAAATAGTGCCTTTTTAACAAGTTACTCATGTCTGGAAAAAATCCCAGTTTTGCAAGTAATCCAAGATTCTTTGCCAACTGTCCGTGGGAATCACTGGGATGGGAAAAGTTCAAATTTGTTTTAAAAGAACTTGCTTAATGGAAAATTAAAAAAAAAAAAAAAAGTAGAAGAAAACCAGCAACCCACTGTGCTAATCTTTTGGTTAAATAAGAATAAAGTATGGCCTGGTTGCTTTATTTTTCCTTAGTATTATTTTAAGAAAAGAAAAAAATATAAAAATTTTCCATTTTTATGTTACCCATAAAGTCACATTCAGGACTTGATTTCAGTTATCCTAGAGCATGATGACTCTCTGGCTTTGGTTGGCTTCTTATCTTCTGCCATTTTCTTAAAGCTCTTTTATTTTCTGTTCCAATCAAACAGCAAAATCTTGTTACATTGTTGCTGCCAATTTCAAAACTACAAAGGACTAAAAAAGCCATCCTTAAAACCATTAGAATGTATAGTTTTAAAATGTAATGATTCTACCTCATCTAGTACCTGGGGGGTGCCAGGCACAGTTACAAAGGCTTTTGTACATTCAAGTCTCACAACAACCTTATCAATAGGCATCTTTAAAAAATTTTTTTAATTCTCCTTTTATAGATGTGGAAACTGAGGCTCAGGGAGATTGACTAACTTCCCCACATCCCACAGATTCTAAGGGGAAAAGCTGGGGTAAGGAATGCAGGTGAGCAGGTCCAGTTTTTGCTTTTTACCTCTTATGTGGCTTCTGAGAAAGTATATTCCATGAATTCTTTTACCAAGAGATTTTATTAGACTATATCACAAATTAATGTGGTTCTAATTTGATATGACAGAACCCGCTTTGCATTCAATAGGGAATGGGAAAATGAAAGCTTTGCTTTTCCATTGGTGATAAAACAGATGTGAAAGTTATCTTGTAATCATCCACCCAAAGCATGTGCTTATTTTTGTTCTCCTCTTCAAAAGGACTCTTGGGCAGAAACATCAGATATAACCAGGCTTATATCTAGAGACAGTTCTTATCTAAGTAAACAAACAAAAAAAACAACCCCTGTTCTCCCCCCAAATAAACCTAGATGATTTACTGTCTAGAAAAGAAAGGTGGTAAGAGGAAAATTCTAAATATTTTCCTTCAGCTAAATTTGTTTTCAACCAAATTTTTTCCACTGTCTTAATATTTATATTTTTAAAAAAAGAGTAATCGATTATGTTCTAGAGATTCTGCCCATCATTTATTTTTAGCATTCATACCCTTATGGAAAAAATAGCAAGTCAGGTTCTTTTTTTTCCCCCTGCATTTATATTCCTTGATTTTTTTTCAGAATTTAATATCTAAGTGATTGCTTTTACTTGGCACAATTGGGAAACACTGCCAGTCCAGATCTAAATATTTTCACATACAACTACAACAACAAAACTGTGCTCTGCTAAGCTCCTTTGATTTATAGAGCTTCAAAAAATGGATTTCAGATGCGATTTTGCCAAGTTGTAAACCAAGAAGTCTTAATTTAAATTTTTCCTGACAGGAACGCTAATTCTTCATCTGAGATAAAGTATTTCAGTATTTTCACACACATAAAATAAGGTCTCTAAATTGCATTCAAGCTGGTAGTATTTGTACTATGGCTTTTTTAATACCTTGATATGCAACATAAACATACAATATTTTTACTGGGTAGAGTCTCCCTGGAATGACTAGAAGAAAGTTTATGCCATTGATTCTACTTATAATTTTTATAGTAAAAATACTAGTCAGCATTATTTTATATGAGAGTTGAGGATGCCACTTTAAGTTTATAAAAGAAAGTTGAACTTTCTAATTGATATCATGGAATTTCTCTAGGGACTATACAATTCACGGAAGTAACAAGCATATGCACTTACATTTTTAAAAGGTGAAATTAACAGTGATATCTTCTACAGTCACGGAAGAATTTGATGTATCACACTTGATTGTTTTGCATGTGGCTGTTAAAATACACATGAAAAAGGTGGAATTTCAAGTCAAATGAGAAAGGTTAAATTATTTAGTAAATCCTTTTGGACTGAGGGACTATCATTGGGCAAAAATAAAGTTAGATTCCTCTTTTATATCATTTACCAAAATAAATCCCAGATATATTAAAATTTAAATGAAGAAAAGAAAAAGTAAAGAAGAAACAAATGAATAATTATTTTCATTCAGTTAACAATGTAAGCCTTCAATAAATGGTTCAGTTATGATTACTGCAAGGGAAAGGGCTTTCTGAGCAGGACACCAAAAGAATAATGATTGATAGATATCATTACATCAGAAAAAAAAGTTTTGCATTAAAAGATCACCATAAGCAAACATAAAGCAAATAAAAACATGAGTATAATATTCAAAATACTTGACTCAACAAAAGATAAACATCCTTTATAAATGAAATGATCTTACAATCAATAAGATGACCAGCACCTTGATAGAAAATTGGCCAGTACATTTACCAGTATAGATACAATTTTGCAGGTTAAAAAAATGTGAATTAAATAATTTGCTACAATTTTCACTTTTGAGATTGGCATTAACTAGTGTAGTGAGTGATAAGTTGTGTGTGGTGATAGAAAGAGATACAGACCCTCTGGAGGACAATATTCTTGAATCTAGATATTTCACTTTGGGGAATTTCTTATATGGGGAAGAATTAGGGATAGCCACTAAGAAATAAGTTCAAGGACAAAAACTGCAATAATATATATGATACTAAAGTTTGAAAACAACAGATTTATAGAAATATTGGATTATTTGAAGACAATATAAACTCACATAATGAACTATATCTAAACATAAAAAATACTATTGAAAAAGTATCTTAAATGGCCTGAAAAGTTATCCATGTTATAATGTGAATTTAAAGATCTAGTTGCAAAACAATACGAACAACTTGATTACATGTTTTTGAGTATATGTGTATATAAGGAAATCATCCCCACACACACAAATTGATATGATAAACAAAGTTATATGCTGAATGCTTTTCTCTCTTCTTTCTTTCACTTTTTTATTTCCTATTTTCCTCATATAATTATATATTGCCTTTGTAACTAAAAGAAGATTTTAATGTAATTTTTTAGTCTTTTATGGAAATGAGTACCTACATACTGTGAAAGTTCAATACATGTAAAAAGTTTTGATTACATCTTTTGATCAAAATTCAAAAAAATAGTAAGGCCTTCACTGGGTGCTACACACTGATATTTTAATGCCCTCACTGTAAAAGTCTTACAACAATTTTATATCCTATGGATGACAATTTGAGACATATGCAGGTGAACAGCCAAAAATCGACTCTTCTCTTGTTTCCGAGCACTGGGAAAATAGAAGCAAATGATATTCTTAATGGTGCAAGTGACATGTTTATGAAAACCCAGGGCAACCATTAAATTATCAGCTACACTTCTTTTGTGTTTTTCTTTAGAGGGTCACGGTATTATTTTAACCAAGGTTACGGGGTGGGGGGGGGAGGGTTGTTGTTGTTGTTGTTGTTGTTTCTTGGCCTTATATTGTTGGTGTGGAAAGTGATTTAAACTTCATGGTCCATTTGAAGCAAGATTATTTACATCTGTGTGGCAATGTCTGTGTGCTTGCATGTAATTTATACTCTACTGCTATTACTTCTCAAATTCCTCCCACTTGGTTGAATTTATTACCATTGTAAGCTTGCTATTCTTCACTTTGGTTAGTTAGAAATTTGAAAAAAAAGTTTTAAAGTTTTCTAACTGAGGACTAACTTTTTGTGTGTGTGTGTGCTTGTTTTGGGGCATATTTTTTGTTTGGTTTGGTTTGGTTTTTAGCATTTTAGTGTTTGGAACTTAGCTTTACTTAGATGGGAAATGAACAATCCACAGTGAGTATTTTGATGTTAGATATGGTTTTAATGAATCTACTTAAATATTATTTTACCAATTTACACCAAAAATATTATTATGGAGGATATCACAGGCAAAATATTCCTTTAAAAAAGTACAGTTTTAGTCAATAAGGCAGATTTATAATTCAGATTACTGCTTCACATCTTTAGTACAAACTAGAAGCCCTTCATACTAATATTAATTCCAGAACCTTGAGTTCTAGAATTTTGGTCTACCATATTATAGAACAAGGAGAAATTTTCTCTCAGTAGTTAAAACCTCATGCTTAGACTTGTATCTCCAAACATAAGACCATTAAAGATCCGTGGATGCTATATTTGAGAAAAGGGATGTAGGTGATAGAATGTTTACTGAGATCATTGCACTCTATCTAAATGGGTCCAAGCAAATTGTGTGTAATTTCCAGTGAGCTGGTGTGCGTAGCCATGAAAGATGTTTTTAAGTGCCTTCCATCTTCAGTGTCTGTGATCATACAACATGCTTGTTTGAGGAAAAATTTTAAATGAGCCTTTAAGTCTTCAGGGATGCACAGTGTGGCCTGAAAACTGTTCCACATTTCTGTCCTCCCCACATCATGAATTTCTGTCTCTACAGAGTGGTCTGGTAGAGGAGGTGTGACCATTAATCAAAATAGGCCTTTATTTCTTTATTTTTCAAACTCCTAATATTTCCGTAATTTAAAAATTCCATGACCCTCTGTTTCCCCAGGTTCTTCTCTGCTCGTGCTTAAGATTCCAGGTTCACCTAATGATGAGGTTTCCATTATCAGTGCTATTTTTCTTGTTCATTAAAATAAAGAATAAAGGTTCACTGTTCAAAAGGGGAAGTTGAGGTAAATCCTAATATTCAAAGAAATTTGGGGAGAACAACCAAAAAGAATAAAAGTCTTATCCACTTCCTCTCATCCTATATCTCTAAGAAAATAGGATTACTCAAAGGTCCAGTGATTCCCATCTGAGATCATCCTTCTTTCCATTAGGAAGGAGGAGATGGAGTTATATGGCTTGTACAGGAAAATGACCAAGAGTGGGGTACAGGGTGGGGACAGCAGTAAAGCAACACCTTTTGCAGAAATAATAAATGGCCCTGCTGTGTGGTATAAAAAATCATTCATTCTTGAAGAAAATCTCTCTTTTGTTCTTCTAAGTGGCACCTGATCCATGTAAGAGAACACCTTAATCTTAACAAGTTTATTGAGTGTGGCACTAATTGTTGGCCTTCGTGTTTTCATCAACTTATATGAAACTTGTGGCTTTATGTGTTTGGTTCTTATTGACACCGGAATCCAGCTAAATTTCTACACAAAAAGATGAAGAACAAAAATAGAATGCAGTCTGTAAAACAGTGAACATTCATCTTTTTGCTGTAGAGAAGTCATTTCTTTTAAGATTTTGTAGTGCATTTTATATAAATACTCATGGTGTAGCATGGTAATCTTGGGCTCTGGATCAGTGAATTTCTCCGTAAGCCTGATTCAAACCCTCAATTGCATTGGTCACCCTTATTTTTTTAAATGCTGAACAATTGTCTTCAGCTACTTCAAGTTACTTAAACTGTACAATAACATTTCCATAGAAGATCCTATATAACATTCTGTTCTCTAGAATGATATAACAGCCATTTTATTGTTTGGAGTGAGATAGATTCCCAAAATAAATTCAGTGGGAGGGGGAGGGTTGGGGAGAAGCAGCTATCAGTGTACAAATGTATTTGTAGAACGTTACGATTAAAATTGATATAATGCCTCCATAGATCTCCTTGGCACCTGTTGAATTGTTGTACTTACCCATTAGTACTCCATTTAATACCAGAAGGCAGTTAATAAATCCTTCCTGTGCAGGAAATTGACTAAAAGACACAAAATTAGCTTTTAAATTTTAAAGAATTAAGATCTGGACTGCTGATTCTCTTCCTTTATTCAGCTACCTTGACAATGAGCTCTGAACGCTGCTCTTTGTACAGCTAGAACCCGTTAGATCCTCAGACCTCAGACTTTGCTTCTAAAAGATGTAATATCTGTCCTCTCTCAGATCTGCCGGGCAGCAGTTCTCAGGAAAAATCCAGCCTTGGATGATTGTCTAGGCCTCAGGCCCCAGAGGCCAGAGAGGTCAGGCTTTTGTGTTGGGATGTTTCCTGGACCTTTTTACATTCTTTGTCTGATAAAAGATAGTGATGGCTCTTTGCACCATACACACTCCACCCCCAACTGTAGACACAAAGGCGCACCTTCCAAAAGGGACATCTTAATGGCTTCCATGGAGATTTTATATGGCTAGCCCCAATTTAAGAAACCAAAAAGCAAACTGTGCAAAAAATATAATGCAAGCGTTTTAGTTCTTTGCAGCAAAGTCCCAGTGTGAGAACCATGCATATGCTGAAGTATAAAAGTCGAACCTCTCGGTGGATAAAACTCTTAGGTAGAACAACTTATATAACTTTTTAATAATAAGATCCACATAAATCTCTTGAATTGGTATGATAGATACTAACAGGAAAGACTGCTAGTATCTAGACGGACAAGGTTAGGATGGCAGTGGGTTTTCATTGTTTAACAGTTTATGTATTCATTTGTTTGTGATGTCTGTTTAGTTCACAAAAAAGAAATATTTATTATTCTATTTTTTTTAATTTAAGTATACTTGATTTACAATGTTGTGTTAGTTTCAGGTATACAGCAAAGTGATTCAGTTATATATTACATATATATATATATATATATATATATATTCATTCTTTTCCATTATAGATTATTACAAGATATTGAGTATAGTTCCCAAGGACCCAGTAGGTCCTTGTTGGTTATCTATTTTATATATAGTAGTGTGTATAGCTGTTAATCCCAAACTCCTAATTTATTCCTCCTCCCCCTTTCCACCTTGGTAACCATAAGTTTGTTTTCTATGTCTATGAGTCTATTTCTGTTTTGTAAATAAGTTCGTGTCATTTTTTTTTAGATTTCACATATAAGTAATATCATATGGTACTTGTCTAAGAAATATTTATTATTCTTGTATATATTCATAGGAAGTTCTGAATTCTTTGTCTCCACCAACCCATCCTTCCTCAAAACTTTCATAAAGCATGCCTCTGATTAGAAAAATCCAACAGAATAAATCATTGTTTTTTCTCCAACATCAGGGGGTCTCATCATCCTCCCTAGGGTTCTGCAATGGTAGTAGAGTCTACAAAAAACTCCTTCAACTACCTTAGAACAAGAGTATTTATATCTCCCAAACAAGAATTCCCTGTTATCATCTGAGACACCCATAAATTGTGGAAGAACCACAGAAAAGAAGGGCAGGTGTTTTCTTCAAGCCCTCCTCAAGGCAGCCTTCGCCTATCTGTTTGAGTATTTGAGTATGCGGCTTTTGAAAAAATAAATTCTCTCTATAGAGAATAGATGTAGGATGGGGGTAAAAAAATGAATAAAATTTTTAAAAAGTCTTTTCATTTCAGTCCCAGCCATTTCTACCGTACACTATTTGAAATGTCTTTTAGTGAAATTGTTTTTATTTTCTTTTGGGACTCTTTCC
>NW_006790302.1:1704369-1712972 GCF_000442215.2 Lipotes vexillifer
TGGAAATTACTGATTGCTACTTACACCACCCTTAAGATATTTCCTTTGACATCATGGAGGTGCATATATAAGAAAATTAAATTTCTCTTTAGTAGTAATGACACGTTTTTCAAATATTTAAGAATAATCCATTACTGTTAATTGTCCTAAAATCCTTGCCTCATTGCATTAAACAATGCTCCAGCATGCAGACATTCTTTGTATTTTATTCTTTTGGTTTGGTTTTTGAATTCCATTTGTCCAAATTGACTTTTTTATAAGGTAATGGGAAATGCTGTTTTCTAAAGCCAGAACCACTTATCAACCTTCCAGTAAGCATAAACTTATAAGAATGTTTCTGAAGTTTTGCAGAGGCTTACCAAGGTGCCCATGATATTGGGTAGCATTTTCCAGGTAATTATTGCCGAGCAAGAGAGACATTGGTAGGGTAAAACCAGCTCTTCAAGAACAGGCTCCGGGGCTTCCCTCGTGGCGCAGTGGTTGAGAGTCCGACTGCCCATGCAGGGAACCCGGGTTCATGCCCCGGTCCTGGAAGATTCCACACGCCGTGGAGCGGCTGGGCCCGTGAGCCATGGCCGCTGAGCCTGCGCGTCCGGAGCCTGTGCTCCGCAACGGGAGAGGCCACAGCAGTGAGAGGCCCACGTACTGCAAAAAAAAAAAAGAAAAGAAAAAAAAAAGAATGGGCTCCAGAGGATGGTGCAAACTTTCTGCAGCTCCCACAAATACTTTCTATTTGCCATTAACAGTAGTGCTCAGTAGACTGATTATTTAAGGTAAACAGTGTCAGGGACTGAACCATCCCTTGAACTGAGACCAACTAGAGGCGGGGAGCCATCAGATGCTACATATTTTGCCACCTAAAGAAAATTCTGGCTAGTTATAAAGTGCCTTTGGGCAAGAGCCTAGATGTTTCTGGTGGTATGCTCACAAGTGCTCATATGCCTCCATCACCAGAGTTTCCAATGTGCCACAACTCTTTGCCCTGGACTGAGCTCAGCTATTCAGCCACTCAAAAAACATACTGCGTTCCTACATCGTTCTAGGTACTGTATTAAATAATGCACCTACGGTGCTTAACAAAATTGATATACTTATTCCACCAATAGATAATCAAAGAGTATCAACTGTATGCTTATCACTATTATAAGGGGATATAAGAAAATCAAAAGGATTCCTCTGCCTTTGTGGATTTTCATCTGGTTGAAGAAAAAGATATTCATACTGAAAACATGAAATACAGGAAGGCAGTCTTTTCTCCATTCTACAGAATTTTACTTCCTTCCCATAAGTTACAAAAATTGTATTCAATTTCTATGAAACTAAATGCTTCTGGGACAATGCAGATAATGAAAGTATCCAAGATCCAGAGCAATTTTCAGAACATTCTCATTTCCATGAACCCTGCCCTTCCTTGAGTGGCTGAGAGAGCAGAAAGCCTGCTTTTACTCTGGCTATTTTGAGTTTTCCTAAATATTAAGCCTAAACTATAAGTCAACATCTTCATAACCAATGATGGTATTTTAATTCTTTTTAAAAGCACCGTATTTGTGAATTGAACATATTTTGGAGAAGCCATTGAAACTCAGATTAAGTTTAATTTCTGGCTCAGAAGGAAGTCATCTCAAACACAATGGGTTCTATTCCACCTGGATGAGCATTGGCTTGACATTGAAACAGGGGCAAGATTTGTGTGTTTCTGAAATGTTTTATTTTGCCCTTTGATTTATTTTGTCCTTAGATTTTATCCTATTTCTAAGCTCATCTTTGGCTAGTGTTCACTGTCTCCTCAGAACCTATCTCTTCATCTGTGCATCTCACAAGAGGAAGTTATATTCTGTTTAATTCTGTCACATTTGGAAGCTGCATTTTCTCTCGATCTATGATAAAAAGCTGGGACATCCGATTGGCCAGGGCCTCTTTTATTCCAAGCTTATTGGACAAGATTATTTTACCTGGTCCCTGTTTTCCTGAACACAGAAGGCAAGAACACTGGTATGTTCTTCTGGCCATCATGTCCATAGATGGGATTTCTTGCTCTCCTGTGTTTAACCTCTGAAGCACTGCCCAAACTCTACCCTGAGACTTGAGACACACTTGAATCCATAAGATATTGATTTCATCACTGCCATGTTGTTGAAATCATAAAACGACATAATCAGAGTGCAGAAAGCCAAATTTTATAAACACCCTAATGTATGGCACATGACTAAGTGATAAAGCTTGACACATTTACCAAACAAAGTGAAAATCTTCATTTGTCTTCAGAAAGAGTAGTGCTCCCATGTGTTGGGACATCTGTACAGTCAACATGTGGCAATTATTGTGCAAAAAATAGGATCCCTGTAACTGCTGTTGTAAATTATGGCCTTATTGATTAGTATCTTACTTCCCCCTCAAACTCTCCACTTCATCACAAATAAGGAGACACACACACTCAAGGCCTTTGAAGAGATTCCCCACAAACCGGTTTAAATTTAAATTTAGATTTACTCCCAGCAGGCTCTCCTACACCATTATACAGTCTCTGTTTTTTGCTTAAGGATATCTTGAGTATTTCTCACACACCGTTAATGTATGTTTACTTAAGCAATAAAATTAAATACACATAATGAAGCCATCTGTGGCAAACAGAATTAATAAGTGGAATACCATATTGCTGTGAAGATGTGTATTCAACAAGCATGGGATGCACACCGTTCTCTCTGGAACTTGGCATTCCTCACATGTTGTTAAAATTTTCTGAATGGGTTTCAAGTGATTTTGGTGTCTGGAGATTGCATACGGAGACTGAAAACCTCCCCAAGAAGCTCATCTCGTAATACGTTTCCAGTTTCCAGTTCCTCTTACAAGACTTTCAGTGGTGAAGCTTACAAGACTTTCAGTGGTGAAGCTTTCAGTGGTGATACACACACATTATGATGTTTGGGAAATTGATCAAATGAGGATGAGAAAATGCCAATTGTTACTTACTCTGAAAACAATTCTTAGATTTCCATTCTGTTTTCCTTCCATATTAACCAGACCTAATTGAGAGTTGATTATTTTTCAAGGTATCTGTAAGGGGACATTCCCAAACTGCCCCACTACATCTATCTGAATTGCTTGGAAAAGTAAAGAAATAAAGTACAAAGCAATCATCCATGAGCTGCACCTGACTTCTATATAAATATACGAAGGATTGATTATTTATACCATTTCTGTCAAGACTGTGTTTGTCTTTATTTCACAAGCAAATTTCATATAATGCTGGAGATGCTGCAAAGCCTGGCTGAGGTAGAGAAATGAATTTTAGCCTTTGCAGCTGTTGTAGGGGGAAGTTAAACTCAAGTTCATATTCATTTCCTTCATGCTGCCCCTAGAAAAAAGAGGGCACCAGCTGATATGTGTGCAGTAGTGCAACTGGCCTTAGAAAGCGAGGTTGGCTCTGCTGAAGGGGGTACATCATACAGACAGGCTCTGGTTAAACAAACTTGGGCTTAACCAGAGCTTTCTTCCTGCTTGAACAGCATGGCTGTCCTAGCAGCGTGGCTCCACCAGAGGGTTTGGTTGGAGGACCGCTAGGATTACTTGCTATTTTCATGCAAATTTGATCACCAAGCCATCCTTTGGTATAGCAATGAATTCTGTAAATAACACACAAAGGGGAAATCTTGGAGCAACCAGTTTGGCCAGAACTTGGCATACCCATTTTTCCCATCTCAAAAGGAGATACTTTGAGTTTCAGCATTTCCTTCGGAAGAGGCTTCAAGTTGCATCTTTCATATCTACTCTCCTTCAGACACCTGAATAAAACCTCAATCTTCCAGTTCCCTTGCTTTCTCCACTCCAGAGAAGAATTCCCACGAACACACCAAATGAAAGGTGAGCCTGCTCTGGGAACTGCCCTTTTCTCCTCCCACCGTTGAAGTTTCTGCCCAATTGGGATGGTTCCTGACAAAATTTCCCAAGTTCTGGTTATTGATGGGGCCCTCACTATAGGAAATAATCTAAGTAGCTTTTTTTCTGGAGATATTGACTTATGTGAAGAATTTAACATCGTCACACTTGTTACCTATTACTAGAAAATGGAAAGACAAAGAGTAGGGAATAGACCCTTGATGGGCACTCACCCTGTGCTGCACTGAGGCAGGTGCTTATACAGACATCCCTCTTTAATCCCTCAGCACCCCTGGGAGGATGTGAAATTTACAGATGATGAAACTGATGCTCAGAGACAGCCGGTGAGAGACTCTGAACTCGAATCTTATGTTTGTCTAAATTCAAGGCTCTTCTCTTTCCTTCAAACTGCTTGTTATTGTTTTTAGTGATTTTTTAAAAAATAGCCCTGCCTATAGCTCATCATTGAAGAATCTTACCAGCACAGCTGAAGGCTAATTATGTGGAAGTTAGGCTGTGATGTGACAAAATTCTCTAATGCCAGAAGTGATGCTGACAATCAGAATACTGGGTGAAAGATCAGACTAGCTGGCAAAGAGGTATATGAGTTGATCCATAGCTGCCCTTTTCCATGACCTGCCTCATGTCCAATGATTTCAATGTTATAAACTGTATAAAGGGCTAATATCAGTGCTTGGCACCCAGAAGATAATTAGTTCCCTGTAGTTAGGTTCCCAGATGTAGCACAGGACATCCAATTAAATTTGAATTTCAGGTAAACAAATGAATGCCTTGTTAGTATAAGTATGTCCCACACAATACTTGGGATATACTTGTATTAAAATGTCTTTTTTTTTTTTAAATCCCAAATTCAAATTTAATTGGGCATCCAGTATTTTACCAGTAACCCTACCTGGGTGAGATGAATATTAAAGTCATTAAGTGTTGGGTGGTAATCATACTCCATCGAGAGAAAGGCAGCTTCCTCTTTATGATACATGGGACAGTACCTACTTCATAAGGAGCCAGGAAGGCTATAGGTGACTGTATATGTAAAGCACTTAGTATATGGTAGGAGGTTAGCACAAAAAATGGAAATGATTATCTCCCATTTGTTTACTGAGTTTGAAAGTCTAAGCCTCCCTAGAACTGTCCCTAATTTGATATCCATAGGGAAGGGAAAGGAGAGCCAGCTGCTACTCAAAGTTGTCTCTGGCATACTCTATAAACCTTTGTAGCAGCTCAAACCACAGCTCTTAAAAACAGAAAGCATGTGTACACTGTGGTAGGCACTGTTTTAAACAGTGATATGTATGGAATCATTTAATCCTCTCAACAGCCCTATAAAGTTACCACCCTCTGTTTGATAAACTGGGAACCTGAGGCACAAAATGGCTAAGTGACTGGCTCGTGGAGTCCTTCACTATACAGAACCCAGGCAGTCTGGGTTCAGGGCACAAGCTCTGGGTTCTTCCTCAGGGTCGGACTCTCTATGGGGTTCCGTGGTGGTTTGGCATTTGCTGCTTCCACAGCATCTGAAGATAATGGTTACAAAAAGGATGGCCAAGAAGGTGCTATTTTAGAACTGCCCAAAGATGACAAAGACTAAAGCTTCCTTGTACAGCCCTCTGGAGTGGTTGCCACGGGATCTATTTTCTGGTTGAGGAACTGAATATAGGTTGTGCCAGGGAAAGTTATCTGTTGACCTGGAAGTTTATGGGTGATGATGGATACTGTGACACCAGCAGTGCTTTTCAGCACCTCCCACCCAAACATCTGTGCTTAAGTTGCTTCTTCCTCTTCTGAGAACATCCTCAGGCATGGAGGATGTTTCCAGGTGGGCACTGGCTCAATAAGCCAGAGCCATGCCAAAGGCTGCACTGCGAAGGAACAGTTGCCATCTGCGTGCCAATGATCAGCTGATTAACTGAGCAGTAGGGGTCTAAAGGACCTCCTTGAACCCAAATTGATTTCAGTGAGGCCTCTTCTTCATACTATTAGAAAATAATGTTTATTTTAAAACACCATTAAACTACCCAAACTGCAAGGACATCAAATCAATATACAGAGAAGAGTTGACGGAGTTCAGAGGCACCATCCTGTGTAAAATAACCTGAATTCATTTCCCAGGCAAAGCTTTAGCCTTGCTGCAAGGGAGGAGGGTGATACTTGGTGCTTTCCCTGCAGGAAGACTCAAGGCCAATGAGGAAGAATGGGAGTAAGGATACAGAAAGGGAGTACCTCATGACCCTTCAACATAATTTGCTTCCTAATGAAAAGATTCCAAGGTTTTGAGGTGGAGAAACTAAATTTGAGAAAAAATTTTGTGTGAGCTACTAGGCAGGAGTATCTCGAGCTCATTGCTGTTTGACACTTATGGAGAACCCATGAGGAATGCTTACAGAATGCATGGCTTATCCAGCTCTCCCCAAGCTCTAAATTGTATCTGTCCATAGGTCAACCCAAATCAAGGAAGGCTTGGTAGGCAAGGCACACCATCTTTCTCTCCTCCCCAAAAGAATTTCTGTTAAACATAGCCTGCACTAGGAATCTTGGAGGAAATAGTCCAGCATTGCTCTTGCAAGGGGAAGTTGCTGGGACGTTGCCTTGAACATTCTTCACTCCAGTGCACAGTGTCTTATTTATGAGACCCCCTCCAGGAGGAAATACAGGTCTGAAATTTGTGCCAGTACTAGCTGTAAATCTCCAAAGCACTGGTAATTTTTCATTTTGTGGATTCTATTAACTATAGATCTGAAAATATGTATCTTTTTACTTTGGCTTCTAAAAAACCGAAATCCAACTCTTGAATCTGCCCAGAGTATAAATAAGGGCATCATGGCCAATATTGTTATTGGTATCACTTTTTCACTGTATATTTTATCTCTTTGATTTTAATTCATTTACTCTATTATTTTACGTACCCTTCACTCCAGTCAAAATGCTATGTGGGAGAAGACATTAAGGGAAGGAAGGAAGAAAGGAAAGCAGGAAAGAAGGATGGAAGGAAGGAGGGAGGAAAGGAGGAACGAAGGAGAAGAGGGAACAGGCAGTGGTAACTTCAGATGATAATGGGTGTGAGAGTATAGGGTAAATTGTAGATTGTTATATAAATATGATGAATTTACACTACAGTGAGTCCCCTACATACAGACCTTCAAGCTGTGAGCTTTCACACATGCAAAGGTGCATCTGGTTCCAGCAAGGAACCAGCACCTGTGCCATCAACGTCAGGCATGAGTGAAATTGCAGCTTGCCCTCCATCCCCTATTGCTGACGACCCTTCAGTTCTACCATCTCCCACCTCTTTTCCCTCCTCCAGTCAGTAACTCTTCTTGCCTGTTCACTTGATTCCAGCCCCTGTATGCCAGCTTTTGTACTGTACTACTGTACTTTTCAAGGTACTATACTGTAAGACTAAAAATGTTTTATTTTTTGTGTTTGTTTGTTTTTTATGTATTATTTGTGTGAAAAGCATTATAAATCTATTTTGTGTTTGTTTGCTCTTTGTGTATTATTTGTGCGAAAAGTATTATAAACCTATTACAGTACGGTACCATATAAGCCAATGGTATTAGCTGGGTAACTAGGCTAACTTTGTTGGTCTTGCAAACAAAGTGGACTTACGAACTTGCTCTCAGAATGGAACTTGTTTGTATGTAGGGAACTTACTCTATTAGTATTAGTAGTGCTAGCTATTGATAGCACTATTACTATTTCTATCAGTATTAGTATTCCTTTTCATTTTGAAGGTGAAGAATGGTCGGAGGAGAAAAGAAGAAATGGTCATTAAGCCAGACCTGAGTCCAGCTGCTCTAGCCAGGTAAACAGGTGTTAAAAGGGTGATTGTATAACTGAGGAAGGGGGGCCAGGAGGGTCACCTGCTCAGGTCCCACAGCTGACACTGGGGTGTTGCCTCCAAGTGTGCTGCTTCCCTGTGTATGTTCCTTCCAGCACCTTGTGGACAAAGAGGTCCAAGTCCAGCTTTTTTGTTTGTTTGTTTCGCATACCTCACTTATCACAGAAAAGATTCAAAAGTGTGGCCCGTGATACTTATTTCACATGTAAAGCTCTGGAAAGAATTTTCTTTCTCCCAGAAGGATTCCTTTGATCCACTCAGGCCCCTTCCCTGTTCTTCCAAAATCACTGCACACATCACACTGTGTTCTTACCTCTATGTCCACCATATAGAAGTGTACTGAGGGCAGTGGCCATGGCTATCTCCTCCAGCACTGTATCTGTGGCACCTTAGCAGGGTCCCTGGTTGATGACTGGAGCTATAGATAAATGTTGACTATGTAAGTGAACAGTAAATGGAGAATCTGAAGCTGCTGGGGCTGTGAATTTCACAGTGTCTTCTCTTTACCACCTTCTCTTCTACTGCAGTGAAGGGAAATCTTCCTTCTTCTCATGACTAGGCTTGCTCACTGACAAAGTGTTATATCTTGCTACTTTCCTGACAGCATCTTGCTACTTTCCTGACAGTATTTTCAAACTCTCACCCCTTATCCTGGGTCCCCTATTGGTAATTTTACACATTCTTGGTTGACTTCTGTCCAGTGGTCCCTCACTCATACTGATCATCCAAACTACCTGGAGAAATATTGAAATTTCAGCCTCACCTGAGATTGCTAGATTTCCAGGATTGGGCCCAGATAGATATTAGTTAAAAAAAAAAAAAAAAAAAAAAAAAAAAAAAAAAAAAAAAAAAAAAAAAAAAAAAAAAA
>NW_006790302.1:1713225-1733167 GCF_000442215.2 Lipotes vexillifer
TAAAAAAAAAAAAAAAAAAAAAAAAAAAAAAAAGCAAAAACAAAACAAATAAATGAATGAAACCACACGCAATGCCCCTCCCTCCTGAAACAACCTCCCCTGGTGACATCGACTCAGTACTCAAGAGCAGTAACCCACTCCAGTTAAATGTATTTATGTTACCCTTAGAAAAATATCTCTCCTGCTATTCTTCCCTGCCAGGTTGGAATTGTGAAGACACCATTTTTTCCTCTTTCATAAATCATGGGTTTTTCATCTCTGATGCCACCCTGTTCTCTTGAAGTCCAAAGACAAAGGTATGTAAAAAGAACGCTCTCTCAACTCCAAATCATGAAGAATGGGAAAGAGGTAAAATGGGAGATGGGGCAAAGCAGAATTGCTCATATGGATGTTCCATTTGCTCCCTACATTTCCCAAGAATCTCTTCACGTCCAGTTGGGACCACTAGAATCTGGTCAATAAGCTGAATAAAAATAAACAGTGTCACTTCTAGTTAGATGCTTTTATGTGAGTGTGTGAGTTCTTCATGCTCTTTCTTTCCCTCCTACAGAGACCTAGAAAGATGTGTGTTCTAGAAGGTAGACCTACCAATGTAAGTGGCATGAGTCTCTGACTTGAGGACTCTGAGAAAGCAAGAAATCATCTTCTATATGATAAGCTATGGAAATTTGGAGTTTATTACCATGGGCAGCCTTTCTTATTCTGATCAATATAGGAATTGGTACCGAAAGTGAGGTTCTATCATCACATAAACTAAACGTAGGTGACGTTAGTTTAGCAATGGGGCAGTGAGGTGAGGAAACGAGTATCATAGGTTAGAAATAGGAAGATATTCATTATGCAAAGGGAAAATATATGGGAAACTGCCACTTTGGTTCATTTGAAAGATGGACTCCATGTATTGCACTAAGAGAAGAAGTTGGAAAACAGAATGCTTAGCTGCTGTTAACAGAATTTGGCAAGATATTAAAAGAATTAGATGAGCTCTAGAAAGAAATTTCCAATTTGCAGGCAGCAATGAAAAGAAACAGGTTGTTTGCAGATATTCCAAAACTTGTGAGGTTACAAAATAGGATGGCTTCTGGAGATAGAATTAACAAGACTTCAAGGGACAAATGCCAAGTAAACCTTTCAGCTGATTAAAGACTGCCAAGGCAAAGGTCAGATTAAGGGCATGAAATCTTTATTGGAACCCTCTCAATGCATTAAAGAACCTCAGGACAAAGATTGTATCAGAGTTGTGGCTTCTTCAGTAAAATTCAAAAGTCACCAAGTAGCAACCATAGCATTGAAAGAGAAAGGTCTGGGAGAGCAACAGATAAGCAAGCAAAGAAATAAAGTCTTGAGGACATTTTGGAGAAACTTTTGGGTGTGGTTTGGACACATACAATTTACAGAAAACCATGAAGACACCCTAGGTATCTTGGCAGATCAGGAGCTCAGCAGCGAAGAGATAAGCTAGGTGAAAACATAGCCCTGACCTTCAGACTTGGAAGTTTCTTAAACATGGAAATAGAACAGTAATAATTGGTAGTATTTATTATGGGCTTATTTATTATGGTCTTACTAAGTGCTAGGGCCTGTTCTAAATGTATTTGTCCTTGTGAGGTAAGCACGATTATTCTCATTTTATGGGTGGACAAAATGAAGGCTTAGGGAAGCTGATTTTCTAAGGATCACTTTACTACTAAGCAGCAGACCTGGGAGTCTAACCCTTGTTAAAAAGAATCAGACCTGGACACTTGCTAAAGGTGACAAGACAGATTTTATTTAGACTGCTGCAATAGGGGAGAGAGAATCCAGCATAAACTGAGCTCTAGTTCAACTAACACAAAGGTGACTGACATTTTTAAAGGGACAACAGAGAGAGAACTTAAAAGGGTTATGGGGAGGTGAAAAGGAGGAAATAAGTGAGGGATTTAGTGGAAAATTACATAAGTGGAGTAAGTGGAGAAATACTGAAGAAGAGCTGGCAAAGTGGGTTGGGACAATGTACATGTTGTCTTTTTGTATCTCAGTGTTTGAGCAAGTCCTTTGGGCGGCCTGGGAGTTCATCGTTCACACCCTAACCTGGCTGACTTCAAAGACCTTGATTTCCATAGTGATTCTATATTATGGACAAATGGATAATTGTCAAACAATTAGAAATTGATCATATGCTACATTAAGGTAATAGTGAAATGTATGAGGGTGTCATATGGCTAAGCATGGAAGTGGAATCTAGAAAGGTGCACAGGGAATGTCAAATTGTTTAATATGTGGTATGAGATCAGTTTGGGATGGTAGACAGAAACCAGGACAAAAAGATAGTTGAAAGTCAAGCCAGGGCATTTGGGTTTTCTCCTGAAGATCATGGGAGCTGTTGGTGAAGGTGGGAATAATGGGAGCACGTTTGCATTTTGAAAGATCACTTTATCTTGGAGAGATATTAGGTATTATTCAACCTTAGGTCTTAATTAAGATCTTGGTTTTCACACAGGTTGACTGCGATCCTCAATGAATCATTTAACTACACACACAATTTATTTACCTTGAAAAGAAGGTGATAATTCCTATGGTAAATGACACTGTTGGTTCCTCCAGTTTTCATCGTACCTCTTCCCCACCAGTAGCAGCCATCAGTAGGGTGGGATTGACTAAAGTTCAGCCTCATTCAAGTCTCAATTAGCCCAAGACAGTCAGCCTAATCTTGTCCATTTGCAACCATGATGGGTTCAGGAATGGGATATTGATCCAATCTGAATGAAGCCAGGTCACTGAATGAAAATGGAACAAGAATTCCTCTCTTTTAGTGGATATACTGTGTATAGATGCAGATTCTGAAACTTCATGGTCACTTTTCCACCATTAGGGGAGCTGACCTATGGACATAGCCAACAGGCAGAGGTGGGAGAGTACTGAGATTCACCAAGAAATGGAGATGAGCCTGTGATCAAACCTCTCCTTCCTGTATCTGGGGATTTTCTAGTTGCACATTCCACTTCCTGTTTAAACTAGGTTGACTTGGATTTTTCTCACTTGCAGCCTAGATCATCAAACATTATATGCTTACCCATAAAGTTGATGTAGGCATGGGAGGTTACCTATTAAAGGAAATAGGAAGAACTCAGTACATGAGTTTCGCCCTCAAATTTATTATATCTCCATTGTGTCTCTGGGAAGTAGATCTCTCTTGTGGTTCTTCCCATCAAAAGTACCATTGTCTTCTCTGCCAAAACTTGCCTGATATATGTGCCATGTTCATCAGCTAATATTAGGTCACCATGTTGATCTGTCTAAAAATACCCTCCCAAAGTCAAAGTGCAACTGACCAGAGGCCATGAAGAACCAAACCTCCACTGCTTTTGGAATCTTAGATAATTGTACAGGTGAATGATGTGAGGGGGATTCTGCCAGGAGAATCGGAGCCCACCTCAGGTGGCTTTCCTGTGAATTCCACGTGTCCTCTTCAAGCTGAAAAGTGATTACTCTTTTAGCTCCATTCATCAGCCTAATTAATCAATTCAAAAAGAAAGCAAAATTGATTGTTATTTGTCCCTTTGTCTCAAATCGAGAGATTAACTCTCCTTTTACTCCTCAAGCCACCCATCACTTGAGAAAGGAAGCTGGAATCAAAACACTTGGAATCTCCTGATTCTAACCTTGATCCTTGGGACCACCAGGGGAGGCTGCCTCTCCCTGAAAGAGCTATTTTAATCAGGGAAGACCAAGCCTCAAAAAGTTGCTAGTTCTGTTTTTTTATGAAGTTCCCAAAATTGTGGATGCTTATCTGAACGCTATCTGAACTATTCACGTCTCTGGGGAGAGCATAATTGGACTGGAAATTTCCTAAAAACAAACTTTCTTGTAACTGTTTCAGGCTGGGCAGCTTTGGGTCAGGGAAGAAATATCCCTTCTATATCCCTCTGCCCTGATTTCTGCACCTCTGCTGAATATGTGAATTAAGACAGTAGGAGTAAGTTCCTGGTTAAGAATGACAGGGCAGTCTGAAGTCCCCCAGCACACCCCAAAAGTTTGTTGCCACATCCCACCAAGATCTGAATGTTTTCCTATCATTTTAAACAGATCCTTTGGGCACCTCTCCAGGTGACCTCATTAGTGGAAAATTAAATAAAAGCCTCCTCTTATTTTTCCCCATAGAAAGTAATGGTATTTTAATAATGCTATGCCATTACTTTCTTAGGACAACAACCAGAAAGAAGATAGCAAGGAACATCAGGCCTGGAATACTGCCCAGAATATAGCATGAGGTGGCTGGAGACAGAAGAGCCATAGAAAGAGAAGGCAAAGAAATACATCGAACGTAAAGAAAGGAGAAAATGAACAGCTCTGTGTATTTCACACTGTGAAGTCATTATTTCTTAATATTCGAAGCTTGATGAATGATTGGTGTTTGACTATTATGAACACAGGCCTAAGATACATTCACTTGTATTTTTTTCTTTGTTTTATTGAGGTTTAACCACAGACAGAGAAAAGTGGCTCCTTAGGCTGTCATTCTTCTTTTAAAATGTAGAGGTCATTTTTCCTTTTATACAAGGTTTATTGATTACTTTCCAAACAAATATAATTCAGAGAAAATTGAGTCAGCCTTGTTTCGCTAATAGTTGGTATTTTCTTTGAGGCTGTGGCATATAGCTGCAAAGCATGCAGAGGTAGGAATTTTCACATTATTGTATGTGACCGTTGAGTGAAGTCTGGTGGGATTGTGGGTGATTTGTGACAAGCTAAGGAATTCCTTTGGCGGCCTGCTGTAAGCGTGAAGCACATTATTTAAAACCTACCTAGATCATTGATATATTGTCATCGTGTGCTTTTAAGAGGGCCCCTTTCCCCTTAACATACAATTTTCTGTATGGCCTTTAGCTTTTCTGTTTCAGATCTTACTCTTTGATGTTATGCTGCTTTTATCAAGGTAAAGGGCCATTTAAAATAGTTATCCATTTATTAATTTGCTTATAGATGACTTTTTTGTTTTTCATTATTTTCTAATTGATTTCCATAAAGGTTTATGTAACTTTAATAATGGAAGTAATAAATATAAAACTATCATAAATGAATCTTTTTTCCCCTAGCTTATGGCTGAAGGCTTCTCCTAAAAATTAGCTCACACTGATTCAGTTCTTCTCTGAACCTCTACAGCACTTAATTTTGTGCTCTTCCTTTTGCCCATTTTATACTGGGGCTGCCAGTCAGTCTCCAGGTATGGCCCCCAATGGACCCTGCTTCCCAGGATCCGTGACCTTGAGTAGTCTCCTCCCTCGCCAGATCAAGTCTGGGCCTGTGACTGGTGTTAGCCAGTAGACTGCTGTGCTGCTAATTCTGAGTCTAAAGTGGATAGAGCCAGTGCTTGGCACTCTAGGGAGACTTTAGCCACCATCTAAAAACCACTACCTTTTGGCAGTTGTCCCTTGTGTGGCAATTGCTACATCTGGAAATACTGAACTTCCATTTCCTTACTTTTTGTCTGGAAGTCAGAGACCTTTACAGTCTGTTTCTTTTGTACCTTAGCACACAGCTGAATGCTACCCACATGATACATTGTCAATTAATAAGGTCAAATGAATGAATGAGCAGATAGATGATCTGGTACTACTAGAAAGAAAAATCAACCACAGATTGACAAGATGTTTTATCTGAAATATCTGAGCACATAATTCAAGTTTTAATTTTATTTAGTCGCTGTGGACCCAATCCAATAAGAAAGATGTATCTTTTTCCTATCGACTTCATTACTTATCAGTAATGTTCCTAACAATCTGAACTCTTGTGACCTGAACTGTGATGAAGGATATGAAGCCTCAACATCACTGGGGAACTTATGAAAAGTGCAGCCTCTCAGGTCCCATCCCAGAACTCCTGAATCAGAATCTGCATTTTAATAAGAGCCCAGGCGGCCATGTGTACATGTTATAGTCTCAGAGAAGTGTGGTTCTAAACCACATGCCTTTCTTTGTTCTTTGTAAGCATACCAAATGAACATGCTGAGTAAATGCTTAAAAATATATGACAATAAATAGGATTCTTTGCAGAAGATCTTATTTGTGATTGACTGTGTTTCACAAACAAGTGCATTCTGATGTCAACAACGTTCCCATTCTCTAAAGACTCCCATACTCAGCCCCGGTGTCACCCAGCTGTGACAGCCTGAGTGATTTCAAACACCGCTGATTGACATCTTAAACGTTGCCTGGAAATGCCGCGCTCTGCAAAATCCTTCATCACAAGAATACATCTGCCTGAGAGTCGGCTGCCAAACGGAGGGGCACTTCCTCCAGAAGGCAAAACACCACGCTTTCATCTCTTCAAAGCACACCCACGTTTTTGGTGCACAGAGGAGTTTTCCCGCCTCTTCCCAGCGATTTGCATGCCCCTTCCAGGGGAACAGCGGCGGTTAGCTCTGAGCCCTACTCTAAGAACAGCCCTGGTGGAAGCATTATGCAGATGATAAACCTCAGCGCTACCAAGCAGTTGCCATCTATCCTGGGATCATGTTGTGTGAATGGCTGACAGGAAAAACCCAGGAGGATCCGGTTACAGGAAAGGGCTGGCATTTATTTATTTATTTTCCTCCCTGTGTAACTAATTCCAAAAACAGACCCCTGTTTGGGAGCCGGAGTGCCAGAGAACAAGAGGAATTCTGCAAAATTCTAATTGGGGAACAGTTGACTTAATTGGTGTCCATTTGGCAGACAATGGGGAAGGCTCCCCAGCTGGGCTGGGAAAGGCCCTGGGGGAATATAGCCTTGCAAGAAGTCCCAATGCTCTGGGGACCGCTTGTTTCCTGAACTGAGACCTGGAAACCAGAGCTTAGATTAACTCTACAACTGTCAAGCTCCATTAGGGGCAATCAGAGGAGACATAGCATGGGTTAAACACAGGAAACGGAGCTGACAATAGAGGCAATATGTCTCCAAGAGCTGGGAAGAGAGACAGGCATATAGATGTCTAATAACCAACATAAACATTTTTCTTTCAGGTTCAGATGTAGCACTGATGGGTCAAAGATATTCTTCGGTATGGGGTGTTAAATGTCAAATATTAGGAACCTAAGTGGTTCAGTTGCACGTGCTTAGTTGGTGCAATCTGATGGTGTTGAAGACATTTGCTGAGCATCTCAAGTCTACAGAGAATTTGAGTGGTTGTTGAAAACCAGGAGCTGAGGGCTGGCAGGGCCAGGACCCAGGGGTACCAGGGTCCATTTTCTGCCATGCCATTAACCAGCCGTCTGCCATTGGACCACCTTTCTGAATATGCTAGGCCCCTGTTAAGTCATTTTTAAATTAGAGGGCTATTATTGATCATTTCTGAGGACCCTTTTAGCATTAACATTCCATTAGCTTATATCTTACTTGAGTTCAGTGAACAGCATCTTTTCCTCCTTGAGTGTGGTGTATGAGTGTGTAATAAGAGGGTCCAAGGCAGAATATGGTATACCAAATATTTGTAATACAGCACAGAAGCTTGTGTATTGGAATTTTGTAATATTTTAAAATATGAATTATGAGGATCAGAATATGCTCCCTCAAAATATGGCACTTGGGGGGGCTTCCCTGGTGGCGCAGTGGTTGAGAGTCCGCCTGCCGATGCAGGGGATGCGGGTTCGTGCCCCGGTCCGGGAAGATCCCACATGCTGCGGAGCGGCTGGGCCCGTGAGCCATGGCTGCTGAGCCTGCGCGTCTGGAGCCTGTGCTCCGCAACGGGAGAGGCCGCAACAGTGAGCGGCCCGCGTACCGCAAAATAAATTAAAAAAAAAAAAAAATATGGCACTTGGGCATATTGAATATTTTAAGCTGAAGTAGTTTGAGAAATCAGCAGCAGGATGAAGTCACTTTGACCTTTCCCTGGCCTTTCTCCCCTGAAACAGGTCATAAAATCCTCAGGTGAGTCAAGTGAGAGGTGCCCTCCTTATATGGATGAAAGGAACATCTTTATCTTGGAAGACAAAGGGACACCAAGAAGACTCTGAATGGACAGATCTTGCTAAGTTTCTGCCAGTTTCCTATACTTGCCTCATACTCTGACCTATAGTAATTTTCCACAACTGTCCACTCTCCATGAAACCTAGCATATAAATACTCAAGTTTAACCTTTTCTTCAAGTCTTCATCTCCTTATGAAGGCTCTCGTGTCCCATAAAACTTGTATTACATAAATTTGTATCTCTTTTCCTGTTAATCTGTCTTGATCAGTTTAATTTTCAGACCTAGCCAGGGACCCTAAGAGAGACTAGGAAGAGATTTTCCTCTCCTACCTTACAAATAATTATAATATATCACAAAATACTACCATAAAATATATCACAACAATATATTCCAATAATATTTAAAACATCCTAGGAGTTAAACTCACATTCTATGCTAGTTTAAAGAGAGCATCTATAGGGCTTCCCTGGTGGCACAGTGGTTGAGAGTCCCCCTGCCAATGCAAGGGACACGGGTTCGTGCCCCGGTCCAGGAAGATCCCACATGCCGCCGAGTGGCTGGGCCCGTGAGCCATGGCCGCTGAGGCTGCGCGTCCGGAGCCTGTGCTCCACAATGGGAGAGGCCACAACAGTGAGAGGCCCAAAAGAAAGCATCTATAGAACAATTAGACCAAACTTTAAAACCACCCTCAAGTGAATGACTGTTCTTACGAAAGTGGCACTTTTAGGAACTTTTTACACAAAGATCTCATCTCCTTTAAAGATAGGGATTCTCAACTTCCTCTTTTTACTGGTGTTCCCTGATTGGCTGTGGGCAAGAGCTGTGTGAAATTCTTGTTGTGTGGCCAGGGTTGCATGTGAACAGAAAGCCAGGGCAGATAAATGCACATTAGTTTAAGTTGGGTGTCTTGGTTCACAAGAGAATGTGTGTAGTTTTTGATTGATCTTTACAGTTTCCAGGAACGAACTCCAGAGTAAGTGGTCTTACAGGTGAAAGCAAGAACGCAGAGGCCCAATCATCCCAGAAGACTATGGCACAAACATTGACCACAATGAACCACTGCAGCCTGGGGCAATGTAGAATGCAAGGTAAGGTTATCTAACGTGTCGTTTTTCCAGAATTGTCCAGAATTTGTAAATGAACAAATTAAACATCCTCCCTCCTCCTCTAGAAGAATAGCACATGTGACAGGAAGTCATTCTGCTCTTCTAAAGTAGGCGTTCTGCAGGCATCTGAAGTCTCAGCCAAAACAAGGGAAGAATTCTCTTCCTTTTGTTCATGGGCATTCCCTGAATGCTGGAAATGAAGGCGACAGCTTTAGACTAAAAAACAACAGGAGTCTGCAACAACCTTGACCTTTAAAATGGAAGGTTGGCAAAATCCATTTTGATCTGAGTTCACCTGTCGCCCTTCCCTCCTCTTCTGAAATGTCAATCTTACAGAAGAATTTGGTTTTGTGAGATATGAGAAATCTTTACAGGTAAAACAAGTATGTAAATGCAACCCATTTCCCTCTCCTGTTAGATTGTTTGACCAGCAAGGGAAAGCTGTGAGTCTTGGGGTTTTGTGTGTGTGTGTGTGTTTTTTCTTTTACTTTGCAAGTTTAACTTTGAATTAAGGAAAGTACTTTCACTTTCTCAGAGAGGAGTAATTAATTCAAAAGGGGCTTTTCTTATTCGGGTCAAGATATTTTTAAAACAGGTGAGCTGTTACTGGTGATGATAGAATATTAAGAAAAATGAAAAAAAAAACCTTTGTGATTGAAAATGGATTAAGCTGAAAAATAGAAGCAACAGTAGTAAAAATACAGCATAATTTGGCCTAATTAAATCTCAATTATGCAATGAAATCATCTGGGTTTTTCTGGGTTTTATTCTCTCCTAACATTTGTAGTAAAGGTTGTCCTCTTATTCTCTCCAGGTCAAGTGCTTTTTAAATTCATCTTGTGTTTTTGTTTTTGCATTCTGAATGTACTATTCTGCCTTACCCGTCTCCTCCAACAGTTACGTCTTTTGTTTATCTTTAATTCCCCCTGTTTCTTCATACCTGTAGTACACCTTTATCTTTGTTCTTTGCTTCTCTTACACCAGGCCCACTCAGCCCCAGGGCTTGTCATTTTTATGATTCATGGCCATATTTTTCGTAGCTGCCTACAAAGAAGGTCTTGGAGTAATTTTAAAACAGATATTTCCATTGGCAAGCTGGGTTGGAAAAAACAATTCTTTATTGACTCATCTTGTACAATATAATCTAATAATAAGACCTGTTCTCAGAGGAAATATTCAATAGACATTTAGTGTTAAAGCAGATTTTACACAGAGTGCTCAAACACATTAAATATAACAGAACTGTCCATTTAGCTTCTATTTACCACTCAAAAAGGAAGGATGTGATAATATTTTTCTCCCTATGCTAACATTCCACAAGTCTATGAGCCTATGATTTGCACTCTCTTTAGACATACTTTTAGACAACAATTAAATAGGCACTCATTTACAGAGCTCTTTGCAGTTTTTCAGGTAATTAAATGCAGAATAACAACCCAGCTTACTTAGAGCAAATGAATAAGAGCAGCCTCCTTCCCAGGCCAATAAATTCTTTCATCAACTATCATTTTCTGAGAGCTTACATTATAAAAATCACTGCACACACGGGCTTTCTGCCAACCATGCAACTATATGAACTGGTACCTTAGTTATCTCCATGGAACTGGGCGGGGCAGGGGCTGTGGGTAATAACAGTGAAAGCATGAGGTTATAGTTACATGCTTGATGAATAGCAAGGCTTGGATAGGATCCATGCAGTTTGGTTCCATTAGTATATGCTCTTAACCTCCCTATACCATCAAAAATCTTAGATCTTCATCTTCCATTAACTTCCAATTGTGATTATTTTATACTGGAAAAAGTACTCGGAACTACAGAGGAGGAAGTTGACAGGAAGTTGCATTTACTGAATATACACCACAAACTTGATATCATGCTCAGCGCTTTATGTGCTTGTTTCATTTATCCACAAGATAAGTTATATTATATGTATTTTACAAGCAAGGGAACCAAGGTTTAGAAAACTGAAGAATGTCCCACAGAGGGAAATAGTATTCATACAATGGTAGTCACTGAAGAATTACTTATGATTCTAAAATATTAGAAACAAATCTTAATATTCATCCCTAGGAGACTGTTAAATCAATTAAGATACATTCATACAATGAACTACTGCAGCAATTCAAAAGAATGAGGCAGTATT
Source organism: Lipotes vexillifer (assembly GCF_000442215.2). Lineage (NCBI taxonomy): Eukaryota > Metazoa > Chordata > Mammalia > Artiodactyla > Lipotidae > Lipotes > Lipotes vexillifer. The sequence goes on from NW_006790302.1 coordinate 1,724,399, forward strand.
ACAAATGGAGAATTTCTAAGATTTCTTATGTGAAGAAAGCATGGAGTTAAAAAAAAACTTGCATAAATGCTTATATATTTATGTGAGAATCTCTTGGAAGACTATACCAAAAAGTGATAATAATGGCTGCCTCCAATGACAAGAGAGACTTATGTTTTACCATGAACTCTGTTAAAAATTTCACGTCTTTATCATATGCATATATTATCTTTTCAACAATATAGTGTTTTAAAAAGGAAACTTTGCCTAGCTTTGAAAACTGTCTTTGCTTTGACCCTATCCTAACTTGTTCCCTACCAGAAAATATATTTTAGGAAGGAAGTTACAAGACCATACATTTCTTAAACTGAAAATCAGTTATATTTCATTGTGATAAAGCATACATAACATAAAACTTACCACTTTAACCCTTTTAAGTGTACAGTTCAGTGGCATTATGTCCATTCGCATTGTTGTGCAACCATCACCACCATCCATCTCCAGAAATGCTTCAGCTGCTCTAACTGAAACTCTACCCGTTAAATAATAACTTCCCCTTCCCCATCCTTCCAGCTCTTGGAAATTACCACTCTACTTCCTATCTCTATGAATTTAACTCTTCTAGGGACCTCATATATATGGAATCAAACAACATTTGTCTTTTTGTATCTGGTTTATTTCACTTAGCGTAATGTCATCAAAGTCCATCCATGCTGTAGTATGTGTCAGCATGCCTTCCTTTTTCAGGGATGAATAATATTCCATTGTATGTGCATACCACATCCACTGCATTAGTGAATATTTGGGTTGAAAGTTAATTTTGCCATAGAGAATCATTTTTGATTAACCATGTTGGTAGGAGGCTCCCTTTAAGAATTTTGAAGGTGGTGATAGCCAGGTGCCATCAATATGTTGCACTGGTGAGGCTCCCTCCCAGTCATGTCTACAACATGTACTAGCACCTGTGGGTGAATACTCTGGAAATAATTTTTTTTAACTGATTTATAGTTAAAAACATGATCAAATTAAGAAATTTTTCCTCTGTATGAACATTACCTACAATATTTTAAAAATATTTGGTTAATATTGCTTAACACAAAATACAGAATACAGATGAAGCAGTGCCTTAAATTAACAATACAAGTATCTTCAAGGGCCTTGTAAGCAGAAATATCTTAACTGAGAGAAACTTAAGTATTCATCTTAATAACTTAACAGAGTTTTTTTACATGAAAAAGCTGAGCTTCGGGCTTCCCCGGTGGCGCAGTAGTTGAGAGTCCGCCTGCCGATGCAGGGGACACGGGTTCGTGCCCCGGTCTGGGAGGATCCCACGTGCCACGTGAGCCATGGCCTCTGGGCCTGCGCGTCCGGAGCCTGTGCCCCGCGGTGGGAGAGGCCACAACAGTGAGAGGCCCGCGTATCGCAAAAAAAAAAAAAAAAAAAAAGCTGAGCTTCCAGGATAAACACATTTTTGTTACATTGTGGTTTAAAATTGCCAAAATTTTGTTAGTGCTTTTTATAAATGTACTATGTATGTAAAAATTATACCATTAATTTAAAATGAAGCCCCTTTTGAAAACTTAGTTTCATCATTATCATAGTTATTGTTGTGATTATACATATTTTACCTGGAGTAATCCTGACAAATCTAACATACTTGGGTCATAAATCTTTAAAGAGAGTCTTGAAATTTAAAAAATATATATATATTTGGAGACTGAATAACTAAGTTACAGAACAGTTGGAAGTCACAAAGTATCTAACTTTGGGCCAGACATTGCTTTTGGAAATGATACAAATGAGGAGTTCTTTGGTTCTCCTGTTTCTCCGTCAAATTCTGTTAATCATTTCAGGTCTGCATTTATCACTCCTTGTTTTAATAATTAACTCTATTATATAGACATGTGGTTCCATACATCTAGTTTCTTGAATAGGATCTCTATTGGGTAATTTTATATTTTAAATTGCTGCACATGTTAAATGGAATCAACTTTAAGTGGAACCTTGGTATGGCAGCTTTTGAATCAGAGAAACTGGCGTTGAAAATACAGCTCTAATACTTATCAGCTTGTCCTTGAGACAGTTACATAGAAAATTTTAAATGAGTCCAGAAAGAATTGTTATGAGAATTAAATGTGAAGAAGCACCTGGCATGTGTAGGATGGTGAAATCAAGAACATAGTAGACGTTCACCATATATTGGTTCTCTTTACTCCTTTTATGGTGCTATTGTGTCATTTTATGGTGCTATTGTGTCATTTTACGGTGGATTCCCATAAAGAGTTACTTTTATTAAGATAAGACATTTAAGAATCGACAAGCACTCTTTATGTCACTAAATTCAGTTCTTTGCCATGAAAGTTCTTAAACTTTTCTACATTGATTTATAACCTTTGAGGAAAAAAAGCATTTCTTAATTCTCCATGGTTTCTGATCACTTAGGCTTTCCTGGACTGCAGTAACACAGCATGCCACATGTTTTCCTAACAAATTACATTCGGACACTTTCCGACACTTTCATTATTTTAACTCAGGTAATAATTAGTCACTGTCAGAGGAAGGACTTAGGTTGTGCAAATCAGAATAAATTTACCTTGCCATAGCAGCAGTCACAAATGAAGCAATAAATTAGAAATAGCAAATTGTTACGGACTTAAGAGATCACAAATCAAAATCGTTCCCTGAAATCCAGGAAAAGGTAGAGGACTGCCAAGATTTCTTTGAGAGCTTAATTTTTCCAGATAACTTTTGAGTCAAATCAGTTTGTGACAAATCCCAGAGACGTTGCAGACCCTGATCACAAAGATGACTTTCTGGGACTTCACTCCTGTAATATAAACTATTTCATAATGCTTCTTATTTTAAAAGAAGTACTTTTTTCTTCTTATGATATTTGGGAGCTCCTAAATCTTTTTGTACACATTCACACACACACACAGAGAAAATTAAAAATGCTTCTGAAAAGTCCCTTTGAGTATACAAAGCCTTTCCTGGTATACTAGTAGTCAGAATGGTAAAATTTGAGCTCATGAGAGAGTCCTGGATTTAGCTGAACATCTGTTCCCAGAGGTGGTTGATTAAGTGAATTGATGTCACCGAGGGGCGATGTTTCTAGGAGAATGTCATGACCACTCTGCACTTAGCCTCATCTTATTTTCGGTTTGTTTATATCCAGGATCAGAAAGATGATGTAGAAGGCATGCTCATCAAATTTTCTTACACAAACCCAGAAAGGTTCTTGAGCACAGTGAATGAAAGAGAGTGAATGGGTGTGAATGTTGAAACAAAATATACAGTCATGTCAGTGGGACAAAGGTACCGTCTTGCATTTTTATCCAAAGAAACAAAAGGCCTGAAATTATTGGATGAGAAAATTATGGCTTAATCAAAGCATCTCTGAAAAAGATTGGTGGCTTCAATTGTGAAATAGAGCCATAGGTGTCAGCTATATGATGTGATACCCAGTAAGCTAATAAAATGCTGCTTTGGTTATAGAAATAGAGGTACTGTATTTAAGGTCAGGTACACAGTCAGAGTGTTGTGCTTATTTATTGTGCTACATCCTAAGAAACACATAGAAACACTAAGACAAAACACTAATGGTGAGAAAATACCAGTCCATCCCATATGAAGAACACAGGTCTGTATCACTCAGAGAAGAGAATCTCCGGGTCAGGGTGGATATTACTGAAAACTGTCTTCCATTACTGACAGAATTGCCATGTAGAAGAAAGAATAAATGTGTTCACTTTGGAACAAAGATGAAGAATAGACTTTGGTCCCAAAGGATGGAACTCAAACCAATGGGTATATTTCTGGTTAAAATGGCCACTGGATGATGAGCATCTAAATTTTCCCTATTCCAGCTGCCCCCCAACATTATCAGTAAAATTATCAAAGTTTTGTTAATTAGGGAAAAGTCTTCATCATCCATGCAAGAAGAGACTGACATGACAGAAGCTTTGAGTGATCTGCTCTATGTGACACATATAAAAACAGACTGAAGGAAGACTTTGAGAGTCATCATTCTCCTTCCTGTGAGAGCAGCACAGCATCATAATAAGTAGAGAAGCTCTAACAGAATCCACTAACATTTATAAACTGTAGGAGGTGGGCCAACAGGGCTGCCAGCAGGTTGTGTCCACCCAGGAATCCCTTTCAACACTGATGCTGTAGCAAGAGGCTCTAGATGTCATTCTGTTACTACAGAAGGAGAACAGGTGAGGTTCACGGCCTGCACTTAGTTATGGTTTATTACTCCCTCCTGGTGCTATGGGAAGCAGTACGAGGGAGAAAGCCCTCAAATCCACACTGTGTAGTTGGTATAGAGAGTAGCTTTATAAGAAAGATAGATGTGCTTTTTGCTACCCAGATGCCATTTTACTAAGAAGAAATTCTAGGATTTCCCAGAGTTCTGGCTTTCAACACATTTCTTCCAGACTTCTGGATCAGGGAGCAGGTAATATAAAGTAACATCAACCTGCCAAGTGGTCTACAGTCTGGGGACAACCTTAGTTGAAAATAGCTGGACATTATAAAATGAAAGACATACTCGAAGACAAAATAATTGACTTGTAAAGCTGGGTGAGACCTTGGACATCTTATGTTTTTAAATGGTTTTCCATTTGGAAAACCATTCCAAACCATTCCATTTGGTACACCACTGCAGTAAATATTCTGCATAAACATGTTCCCCATAAAGTTTGGGAGCTGCCCGACTCCAGAGCTTCCTTTGAGATTCAAAAGCACATTTTCACACAAAAGACCAATAAGTTCTTCACTCAAGAAACCAGCTGAACTTTGTATAATCAAGGTGACCCCCAAATATGTAGAACCACAGTCTGTAGAGGACTCTGGAAAATATTGCTTGAGTCCCATCACCTCATTTTGCAGATATCCTCAGTCAAGGTAAGCTTAAGAAACTCAACATAGTCTTTCCTTTCCAACCTATTAGAGAAAATTGTTGGGATCCTTTTTATGGCTTCTCATCACTCCTAGTATTTGTGCCTTGGATCATGTTTTCACTTTAAATTATTTACTCAATCACTTAAAATGATGTATTCCACATTTGCCTTCCCTGATGAACTCCAATTTCCTGTGAAGGCAGAGACCGTGCCTCTTTTGCCTACTACTCTTCCTAGCATTTAGCATGCATCTGGCACTGAGTTAGATGCTGTAAAATGTTGAATGACTACCTGACCAATGGTATTCTGGTGAGAGTTTGCAGGCAAGGTCTGTGTTATACCCAGCTTCCCCTCCAACTAGCCTAATTATGGCATAACCTTCCTCATACAATTGGGATGGATTAGTCTTAGAATGAGGTGACCTTTCCTATTATCAGTGCTATATAGCCAGAGAGAGTACTCAGCTTAAAAGAGTCTTGTGAAATAGCTGTACCAGCTATGGGGAGTCAGAGCCATATCTAGGCTGGAAGGACACTATGATTGAATTACTGTGTCTTCATAAATGTTTTCTGAACAAATAAATGAATGCATAAAGAAACAAGGACCCTTGAACCACCAGCCCCAACTTATGTGGTAGTAACTTCAGGAGGTAATGTCAAGGAGTAGGTATAATTTGTATTAAGTACATTTGCATTCTCCTGGTGAAGGCCACATGTTATATACCAGTGCTGACAGCCTTCCAAGATTTTACACAGATGACATGGATGCCTGAGTCTTTCCATTCTTTTTACCTCCACCTCCTTAACCATTCCCCTGAGGTCCATTCACTTATTGTACCTGGAGTCTCCTTCCATCCACTGCTTTTAGCTATGGTGGCAATGATATTTGTAGTAGAGCAGGAAGCTCTCTATTCCTGTGGTCAGAAAATTTGAGTTTGAGTCCCAGATCTTCCTCTTAGAAGCTTTGTGGCAACTCTGAGCATCTGTTTTATTCTCCTAAAATATCCACAGTAATATTTGCCTTGCCCCAATTATGAAACTCTTGAGGGAAAGTGCTTTGATAGCTACAAAGCCCTCTGTATATGAGAGGTTTTCAAATTTGTCCCTTAATACTGTATTCATGGGAGAAACTCTATGAAAAAAGGGGTCCAATATGCTTGAGAAAAAATACACTGTATCCCTCTTTTTGATATTTATAGTGCACATTCGGAATTAGAGGCTTAAAAATATTGCAGCAAATAAATCTATTTGACCCAGAGAGTCCCCCAAGATATTTCATCACAAATCTTTTTTGTCTGTTTGTTTCTTTAATGTAATAAATATTAACATCTGCCAGACACTACTGTCCCACAGAACACTTTGGGAAATACTTCTCCAGGCCAATGTAAGGTAATATTATTGATAATGTGTCATGCCTCCCAGAAACCAGTTTTTCTTTTGTTTTCTTTTGTTTCAAGGGACCTTTCTTCCTGGAACTGATTTCAAGAAGGAGTGGGATGCAGTGGGATTATCAGGTACTTTGGCAAAGGCAGAAGTTTGGGAAAGGAGAAGCTTCTGGCAACTGGAGAAAGTAGACAGCTGATGCCTTGCCTTGCATGAAAGGCTAGTCCTGCAGAGGCCAACACAAGTCTGTTGGCTCCTTTCCTTCCCCTCAGTGCAGTTCAGGCTCTCATTCTCTCCCACAGACTAATTTAACAGGCTTCTAACCAGCTTCTGTGTTATCTGTCTTATTCTTGTCTGCTGCATACCATCCTTCAAAAGAGACGCTTACCTATGACCCAGCAATCCCACATCTGACTCTTTATCTAAAAGAATTGAAATCAGGATCTTGGAGAGATATTTTCATTCTCATGTTCATTGCAGCATTGTTAACAATAGCCTTGTGGAAACAACCTAAATGTCCATCAACAGATGAATGGATAAATAAAATGTGGTGAATACATAACAATAGAATATTATTCAAACTTAGAAAATAAGAAAGTCCTGCTATTTGTGACAACATGGGTGAATCTTGAGGACTTTATGCTAAGTGAAATAAGCCAATCACAGAAGGACAAATACTGCATGATTACACTTATATGAGGTCTGCAAAATAGTCAAACACACAAAAGCAGAAATGGAATGATGGGAACTGGTGGCTGAGGGGAAGGGGATATGGGGAGCTCCTATTCAACGGGTATGAAATTTCAGTTACGCAAGATGATTAAGTTCTAGAAATCTGCTGCACACCTTTGAACCTTCAGTGAACAATACAGTATATATACTTAACATTTGTTAGGGATAGATCTCATGTTGAGTGTTGTTATCATGATAAAAAGAAAATTGCCCTTGTCGCTTGCTTAAGAATCCACAATGATTCCCCCCACCCCTTTTTTAATGGTATGAGATGAAGCCTAAATTCCTTAGTAAAGAAGTACTGACCTTACTCAATCTGACTAACCTATCTTTTTCATCTTCATCTCTGGTCTGACCACTCCTGTATCTTACCTACACTAAACATTCAACTGTTCCCTAAAAGTGTTACACCTTTCCACAATTCCAGACCTCTGCTCATGCTGCATCTTCTGCCCAGAATTCACTCCACCAAATTTCTCTTTTTAGTGTATGCCTTCAAAACCAATCATAAATATTCACTCATCTGTGACTGCTCCAGTCAGTTAACTTCTTTCTTCTCTGGAGTTATTACACTACTACATTGAATATGGCTGATGTTATATATCAATCCTTGGCATTGAGATGTAGAGTCACTTTAGAGTTTGCCTTAGTCTGCTCAGGCTGCTAGAACAAAATGCCATAGATGGGGTGGCTTAAATGACAGAAATGTGTTTTCTCACAGTTCTGAGGGCTAGAAGTCCCAGATCAGGGTGCCAGCATGGTTGGATTCTTAGTGATATCCTTCTTCCTGGCTTGCAGACCACCAACTTCTCTCTGTGTCCTTAAATAGTGGAGAGAAGCAGCTCTGGTTTCTCTTCCTCTTCTTATAAGGGCACTAATCCCATCATGAGGGCTCTACCCATGGCCTTGTCTAAACCTAATTACCTCCCAAAGACCCCATCTCCAAATACCATTGCACTGGGGGTTAGGGCTTCAATGTATGATTTTTTTTGGGGGGGGCAAATATTTAGTCCGTAACAGTTACCCATCTGTGTAACCCAAGTGTGTAACACATAGCACAGCAGATGACACATGATAGACACTTAGTACATTTTCTAGATAAATGCATGGACAAACCAACCACCCAACATAATTCTAGTGAAGAAGCTGTAGTGGTAAACTTGCAGAGTCACACAGAGGAGACTGAGATGTCTCTATCAGCTCAGGAGGCAGGAGCAAGAAATATTAAGTTGGCAAAGAAACCGATCTGATGGGGTCTGGAGCAGAAGGAATTAGAGAAGAAAAGTGTCTTTCCTAAATGCCGGAAGCAAAGGACACCAAATGGCTTTACTGGGCATCTTGGATTTATCCATCCAGTGTGGTTGGTATATTATTTTTGTGTTTATATACTTTTGGAATTGCAGTATAAATATTTTTGGCTTTCCCTCTCTTAAAAAGAAAATGATATTAGGCACCTGGCAACAGCATCTTCAAAGAAATTCTTTAGCATTTCAGTCTCAGGATTACAATATGCTAAGTCTATCTAACTGGTTAATTCTGTTAAAAGAGTTTTGGGGGGTTTGATAATTTCAAAAGAAACAGAAAAAATTCCTTTAAAATCATTGGAAAAATCACATATCCAAAGTCACTAAGGGATCTGGGTTGTCTCATTTATTCAATACATATTACTTGAGTGTCTACAATATGACACGTTCCTAGGTACTAGGTACAAGAAATAAACAGAGTTTATGCTGAAGGATGAGCTGTTTGTCTCTCAGGAGATGGTCTTTCCC
>NW_006790302.1:1733201-1750367 GCF_000442215.2 Lipotes vexillifer
CCCTATGAGAGAGGCTGCTGTCCTTTTGTTACCCCCTTAAATGGCTGAAGGATCTGTGGCTTGTCGGCTGCTTTGCTCAGGAAACCACTATATTTGCAAACACAAGGGCATATTTACACTCTGATGAACAATGAAGATTATTTATTGCATGTGCTTGAAATAATGGTTGATTTTGGAGTGCCATTCATAAAACCTGCATCAAAAAGTGTGTTATGCTCTGACTTTTTCATTGCAGTTCAAGTAAAATAGTCCTTGGAAATCGTCTTGCTACCAAATTGCAATCATAAAGGCAGGGGTTTAGACTGGGAGAATCATTTTATATTGTAAACTTCTGGATAATATATAACATAAAGTGTTTAATTGAATCATTCAGTTGGGTTTTTGCCCAGAAAAATGGGAATTTAAATGCTGATACAGCTTCAGCTTCCAGTGACACCAGTCAGCACTCCTTAGATTGGATGTAAAAAATCCTATTTGCAGATATGCAATACGAGGGGGGTATGCTTGTCTGTAAACTTGCTAGCAAAGGTAATTAAATAATTCCATCATGTCTTAATATATATGAAAAAAAGCACTGACCTCAAAGTGAAATTTGATAGGCATTTTCCTTCTAGCTACTAGAAGAAAACACTGAATTTTTAACAACTTTTATCTTACTTTGGAACTGCAGAAACAATATAGAAAACACAAACACACATACACACACACAAGCTAAAAGCTCAGAAGTTACCATAGCAACAGTAATATCAGCTCCTGACCCATGTTTGGAGAATTTTGCTGTAAAACAAAGTCCAACCTGATTGGGTCATGTGATTCTTCTTTCCTGGGATTAGAGGTGGGAATTTGGTTCAAATTCTCCATTTTAAGTTCATCTTGATTTAAATCCTGAATTTCTCAAGTCCTGTTTCCTGAACTCCAGCCTTATCATAGCATTTTGAAAAAAATAAATCAGCTATAGGATCACTTAGAACACTGTAATCCAGTCAACACACAACAGGAATGAAATGCATCTCAAAACAAACAGGCTGTTCCAGCAAACCTGTTTTCTTGGGTTAGCTAATAAGAACTGTTCTCAATGCATTCAAAATGGGCTCTGTTCATTTGGCTAAATATTAAATCAATTTATAGACAAAAAAAAGAATCTTATGGAAAGAAAGGAAGAAGCTATGGATTAGAGTATTATTTCCTCTGGAAATCCATCTCCCTGGCATCATACAGGATGGCAGGCAGTATTAATCACTGTATTTCAGTATCACCTTAGATCCTCTCTCTTGATTCTCTACCTTCTTAATAATTATTCTTTCTCAGTCTCTTTTTACTTCCTCGTTGATTCAATGTTCAAACACTGGTATTCCCAGGGGTGCCATACCTCACCCTTTTCCCTCCTCATCAGGTATGATTTTCCCAAGTGAGATTAGTTACTGAAATTCCTACAATTCACCATCAAGTGTGTATCTCCAGCCAAGACTGCTCTCCACAATTCCACTCTGGTTCTGAGCTGATTATCTCCACTTGACATCTTACCTATACCTAAAACTCACCATCATCTACCTCAAATTCATCTCCATCTCTGTTAGTTGCTCCTCATTCTTTTTTGTACTTAAACTTGTATATTTGAAGTTATATGAAACTTTCCCTTAACCTCCAGGCTCCTTTCAGGCATTATCAACTTTTATTTGTCTTACTTCTCTAACACGTCCAGAATTCTTACCTTCTCCATGTGCCCTGATGCAGCCTTTAGTCTGTCCCTCATCATCTCCTTCTGGGGCCATTTCCAAAGATTCGTGAACTGCATTCCCTGCTCCCTCTTCCATACCATCCGTTTTACTGCCCCCAATAATCTTTAGAATAAAAGTTGGATCATGCTTAGAATCCTTCCATGACCTTCCCTTAGCATATGCACCAGGAGGGCTATTGTCTTGATCTGATACCATTTCACCTGTTCACTTAAATCTCCACTCTTGCATGTGTGCCCCTCTCCGGTCCTTCATTTTCCCCACGTCTTAGATCAGGAGTCTTGACCTAGAATGTCTCCTAGGTGCTCCAGCAAGTATAAGCTGATAGGGAGTCATGGGGACTGTAATAAACTAGAAAGAGGGTGTACAACCTGAAGCAATTAAATACTCTTTTACACTGTGCTAGGCAGTCAAAACTCCTCTGTGGGCCAGATGACCCCTTTGGAAGGCATTGCCACCTCTGCTTCTGCTCTGGCCACAAAGTCTCACGCTCTGTGAATGAACTAGTTTCTCTTAAAGCTCTGAGCCTTTTCATGCACTGTTTCCTCTAGATTCTTTGCCAGATATCCTATAAAGGAATAGCCTGCTTCCTGAAAAGCGATTTATCTCTCCATTTTTTCTGGATAATTTCATAGATAAAGGGGGCCACATAAAGTCTTTCAAACCCTAAGCCTCTAAATCAATCTATGTCTCTGTCTCTCTGGGGCCCTGACTGTACCAGAATAGATTGGACAGGGTAGTTAAGGGGGTGTATTATTTCTTTATGAACTTGCAAATAACAACAGTAAAGCTTAAGATTGGTGATGCTTGACAGCTTCTTAAGCACTTTCATACTTGATAGTCTCAAAAGAAAGACTTAAAGAGGTATGAAGAAAGCAATAGGGAAGGGAAGAAACTTATTTGCAGGCAGTGGGCAGATGACTGTGTTGCTGGTATAGCAATTTTTTAAAAAAACAACAATTTAAACCATCAGTCTCTGTTATAGAGGTCTCTAGAATCACTTCCAACTTTCAAACATGTGAATGATCACCCGAACTCCACTTTATAGATTGACTACAGGTACAATGTGCCCTAAATTTGTTTTTTGAAAGCATATACCAAGTCTTTTTTTTTTTTTTTAATTATAGCCATATCATGCTTCTATGAAGTTTTCATATTTGAATTTATGGAATTGCTATATTGAAATGGAATTGTGTTACACCTTTAAACCTCAAGTGGCTACTAATATTTTATTAAATACAGCTACCACTAGGCAATAAAAATTTTCCAGTGGCAAAAAAAAAAAAGAAAAGAAAAAGAGTGCGGTGTTTTTCATACCTGCTTTCTTCTTGCAGAAGCCATATGCTAGTAATATGTATATGCTGTCTGGTGTTCAATATATACTCCAACTCTGTATATAGTTAGCCTACAGCGTTACACACCACCTGCATAATTTCAAAACACTAGATGTCACAAAACAAAACCCCATGCTCTGCTCTCAAGACCAAAAGCATTTACAATTGGTTAATGAGATATACAAAAAGCTGTTGCAAAGCCAAAGAAGTTAATTTCATTATACAAACTTAGAAAATAATGGTGGACTTTGCAGGACAGATATTCTGCAGCTATAATTAGCTTTAAGATAAATCCATTTGGTATGCATTTGGTTTTTCATTAGGACATGCATTTTCACTCCTATGTGCAGTGTTTGAAACGTTTACATTACATAAAATTAGGGCTGTATAAACTGTGTGCTTCATCTCTTTCTCTAATGTGATCGCGACTTCCCCCCAACACAGTCGCCTAAATGAGAGCCCCCATTGTATGCAATGCACGTCAATAAATACAGAACATAAATGTGAATCAACATTGTATTAGTATTGGGATTAAGCAAGCTATTTTCTCCTCCTTTTTTTATCTTCTGGGGAAATGAATATGAGTAAATAAAATGAGTGTTTGAAGCTGTGTTGGGGGGATTAGGCTTTGTGTTTTCCAGCCAACTGGCAGGCCTTGGCTGGCTACCTGGGCCAAGTATGGAAAACCCAATGCTCACCCTTGTAGCAGTGAGCCTACTGCTTTGAAGGACACAGGGAGGCGGGCCTCCTCTAGCCCAGAAAAACCAGGTGCAATTCCTACAGCCTGGGAAGGTTATGCTTCATATAACTTCGTTTTCTCTCTGAAAACTAAAGGACAATTTATGAGTGTCTAGACAGGAATTAATCGGAATAATATTGGCTGCTTTTGACCCGAGAGTGCTATTACAATAAAGTATACACAACACAAATATAGGACAAAATCATTTATATAGCCTATTATCATGCCAGCATCCAGAGGCACCTTACAAGAATAAAATGATTTACAAAAGAAAACACTAACAAAGACATATCTCGGATGATGAATGGTTTTGAAAAGCCAACTTAATCTGTTCCTGAAGTTATAGTTGAGAGAGTCTCTGTAAGTGCTAACAAGATAAGGAGATTTTAAATGATGGTAAAATAACAAAACAGATTTGTGGGGGAGGGGGACACAGATCCAGGACAGAACGAGTTTCTGCAATTTATAAGAAGTCAGTATGTGAGAATCTTCCAAAATCCCTGTAAGTACTAAACCAGGAGAATACATATACGTTCAAATCCAAATATACTAAATGCCTATGAAGTGGAAACAAATTTTGTGTACGCACAGAGAGAAGAAAAATGTAAGCTTTTTCTGTGAAAAAAGTTATGAAGTTCGGAAACAGGTAAAAAATATTTTTACATGCAAATGAAATATATTATTACTCAGAAAAAAATGTTCTTAAATTTGCTAGGTAAAGGTAGAAAACATCTGAAGAACTAAACAATTCATAAAGAATTTCAGTACGTTATGAGCAGGCCCCCTCATGATATGTTATATGCGTATCCTTCCCCCAAAACAACTATTTAAACAGCCTCAATTTTGATGTACTACCTGATTCAGTTGGCTATTTTCTGAATTTAAGTAGTTTACTGAGTGAAAATGAACTCTAATTTTCTTTAATCTTTTGATTCAATACAATGTTTTTTTCTCAATACAAAGAAAATATGATGTTGAACAGTTTATTCCCTTAAAGTAACTTTTCATAATTACTTGATTATTTAAGTAACACAAGCTTATTATATAAAACTTGGAAAATATGGAAAAATATCAAGAAGAAAAGTTTTCTACGTGATCTCCAATTCCAGAAATAACCAAAGTTAATATTATGGTATATTTTTTACAAGTGGAATTTTTTTCAAATTAATTCTAAATTAATTCCAGCCTCATTCTAAACAGGAAAAATGAACTACTCCTATAAAAACTCCTAGCATATCAAGCAGAGATGAGAATTATGGTAACTATTGGGTCAATTTATTTCCCCTCAGTATTTGTTTACCTATCTTGATAATTATTGCAAAACTCTTTAAATTGAATTATATTTTCCATGCTACAATTTAGTTTAGGAAAGAGAAACAAAGCCATGTTTTTTGAAACTAAATGTTAACATTATTTATATTTACATGCTATATTATTAACTTCAAGTTGTAAAACATTTAGCCATTTACTTTCTTTTATTGCCTGAATAATGTTAATTAATAAATGTAATCTCTTACATGCACACACACACACACACACACACACACAGGTATATATTACAGGTATGTACACATGATTTGTCTTCTTCCTATTTCCTTTCTTTGCTGTTAGAGTAGATATGTTTCTACTGTTCTATATCTACTTGCTTGCTCAAAAAAGAAAAAAAAAAACTTGGGCAGAAGACAGGAGGTTACATTTCTGATTTTGTTCCAGCAGCCCAGCCCTGAATGAGTATAATCAGCTGAGAACATGCCTGCAAAGGCTGGGCTCCTCTGGCTAAGTCACTGAGTGCTGGCTTTTGGTGACTGGGGAGTGACACTCTGTGTCTTACTTCAATGTGGATTGTTTTGAACGCTTCAATTGCAAATTGCTGTTCTAGTGAGAGAAAGATCAAGGCCAAAACATTCACAAAGAAAATACAATGCAAATGTGAAGACAGTCAGACTTTTTTTTTTTTTTACATCTTTATTGGAGTATAATTGCTTTACAATGGTGTGTTAGTTTCTGCTTTATAACAAAGTGAATCAGTTATACATATACATATGTTCCCATATTTGGGCTTTTATAAATCATTTGCTGTCTCTTTGCCCCTTAAATTTGTGAATCCATGCCTAAAGATGGGAGAAAAACACCTCTTGATCCCAACATAACTCATCCTCTTCTTCATCTCACTCATTATGTGATTGCCAAAATCAATTCCAGAGGCCCTCTGAATCGTCTTTTTCTTTATCTTTCTTTTTTTTTTTTTAATACCATAAAGACATAGACCCAGTTTGCAGGGCAATTTTACTTTATTACACACCTATTTGTATATTTCTTGACTTATTTTGCTATTCCATTTCCTTCGATGATGGTGATTACCCACTTTGCCCACAATATTTTTTATGTTTAGTTTTTTATTGAAGTATAGCTGATTTACAATGTTGTGTTAGTTTCAGGTGCACAGCAAAGTGAATATATATATATATATAGTTCTCTGTTCTATACAGGGTCCTCATTGTTTATCTATTTTATATATAATAGTGTGTATATGCTAATCCCAAACTCCTAATTTATGCCTCCCTCCCCCTTTGGTAACAGTAAGTTTGTTTTCTATGTCTGTGGTCTATTTCTGTCCACTATTGCCATTTAAGAAAATTAAATAGAAAATTTGGATTAGTATTAGATATCATAGGGACAAACAGATCTATTAACTCTCATCATCATCTAAACCTTGATCTGGCCTTTTGACAATTTTGGGATTACAAATATAAACTCACACCAACCAGTTGTTGTGGTTTGTTGCTACCGTCAAGGGTTGTGTCAATTGAATTGACTTCTTCTATCTCCCAGTGACAGAGAAACTGTTTTCCTCTTCTTCCCGCAAACTTAGCTAAGCTATCTTTCTTAAGTTTCTGAATTATGTTGTGTCCTTTGTTCCAACAGCTTAATCTTATCCTAATTCACCTAGGAAATAGATCAGCTTCACACAGACCCCCCAAACAGTAATCTAAGGACACAGTTCTTGTTAGAAACTCTTGAAACTCAACTCTAATGGGAACCTTCAATATCTCAAAACTATTGATAAAAGGATTTGTCATTCTCCTCTCCCAAAATGTTTGGTTATCTATGATGAATTTTTAAAACATAAGAGTGATTATATTTCTCATTATAATAACTATGTAATAACTGATTTGGAAGAATTCTCTGTTGGCTTGTTTTTTTTGTTCTAACGAACAATTAAATTATTAGGGTTTCCTTTGTTTCCTTTTATCAACAGCTTTTGAACTCCGTAGCTCATCCTAATATGAGTTCTCATTTTCTAATATGGGTTCTGTCCTGATGGAGGGAGGCGGTCCCGCTCACATGCAGATGCCATGCAGGCACTATAGACTTGCCTGGGGTACACTCTAAAGGGGTTCCCAGGAGCACTGATGATTGAAGAGAACACTCCAGAGCTCACAGCATTGACTGGGAAATCTCTAGAGGCAGTTTTGCATAGTGGTTAGTGGGATTGGGCTCTAGAGTCAGATAGCTTCAAGGTAAACCTTTAGCATTCAATGTACCAGCTAAGTGGGCTTGGGCATGTAGTTTAATTGTCTGTGCCTTGGTCTATAAAATGGAGATAATAGATAGTAGCATATATTATTAAGATATTTATCTATATTCAAAGAACTTAGAATTGTGCCTGACCTGTAGGGTGGTGCTCAAAAAATTCTAGCTCATATTAATGATTGTACCTCAAGGTCATACTGGTCTAATTCTCTTTGAGCCACATTTGCACTTTTTTTTTTTTTTTTTTTTTCTGTACGCGGGCCTCTCACTGCCATGGCCTCTCCTGCTGCTGAGCAGAGGCTCCGGACACGCAGGCTCAGCGGCCATGGCTGACGGGCCCAGCCACTCCGCAGCATGCGGGATCTCCTGGACTGGGGCAGGAACCTGTGTCCCCCACACCAGCAGGCAGGCTCTCAACCACTGCGCCACCAGGGAAGTCCACATTTGCACATTTTTAATACAGGTTCTTCCATCATTTGGAGAAATAAACTCCTTTAGATAATAATAACCTGAAATTGTTGTTAGACTTACTTGAATTGGGATCTCAATTCTGTCCTTTACCCAACATGTGACCTTGAACACAGGAACTTAGCTCTCCAAGCTGAGGTTTTCTTATCTGTGGTAAAGCCTAATGTCTTCCTCTCCAAGATTTTGTGAGAATTAAATGAGACGATATATGAAAAGTTCCTAGCACTTAAAAAAATGTCGACTTGAGTCAAAATCTGCTTCATCCTTCCCCACATGTATAAAGTTGGAATGCTGTCCTGATTGTTTACATACCCACTTTTTTTCAGGACTGTTCTTCTTGTGCTAGCCTACAAAATCAACCAAGCATTGCCTTCTCAAATCATCTCCAAATCATTGTGATAGACATTGCTAGTGGCACATTCAACATCCAAAGCTCACTTCCTGTCTGGCTCAATTTTTTCTGGTGCAGTAATATGCCCAACCCCAGCCATTAATGAGAGCCTAACTGTATCACAACAACATTGGTGAGTTCTCCAGTGTTAACTTGCAGCCAGAGCTGGACAACTACACAAAGGAAAAATCTATTAGGATGCTCCAGGGAAAGATTTTGCTTATTGATGAAACAAAAGGCTCCTTTTGCATGTGGCTTTCACTTTCTGTCTTGAATGCATTTGGGGAAGGTTAGGCTGCCTGGATCTGTGGCAGCCATTTTGTAATAAAGAGACAATGCTAAGGAAGTTGGAACAGAGTATTGAAAAGCCCTTAATGACATCCCGGAGCTCTTACACTGACCAGGGGACTACCTATCTCTGGTCTTTCTGGATGGGAAGATAATTAAATACATTTATTATTTTAGCCATCATTAACTGGATATGCTGTTACTTTCAGCTGATAGATCTCTAAAACTCTTATTTGCTTAATTTTATTCTCTGATTTCTTGTTTATGCTTGCTAAGTGATGTGTTATGAAGATATATATGGCATTAAGACATGCCAAGATGTTTCCAGTGTCAGATGAGAAACTGCATTTGCATAAATATATCTTCAGCTTCCTAGGTGAGTAGAAATGTTAATGATAATATAACAATAAAAACTACCAGCTATTGCCCTTTCTTTCTTGCCAGGCTTGTTATTAAGCCTTTACCTGCATTGTTTAACTTAATCCTAATAATAGCCTTTAGAGGGAGACATTTTTAACCCCATTTTATAGATGAGAAACCTGAGATTTAAAACAAAAACAAAAACAAAAACAACTTTCCCAGCTTACCCTCCTGAATTCACATATGCTGTTTCACCCCTTAACCTTTTTCATGTCAGCCCGACTAATCCTTACCCATCCTGCTGGACTGAGTTGAAACATCACTTCCTTGTAAAAGCCTTTCATGACCCCAGGCTAGATTAGATTACTTGTGATACACACACTGTTAGCAGCCTGGACATCTCCTTCGCAGCCTTTCACACATTTGCAATCATTTAATGGCTTGTAATTATTTTCCTCTTTTCCCCTTCTGTGTCTTGGGAGGAGTCACCTTGTCCATCCTGCTCATCATTGTAGCCATAAGGTTTGGCCCCCTGCCTCACTTATGACACTAGCCATTCACAATGTTTTTGTGTCCTCAGCACTGTTTGGAAGTCTAGAACTTTTCACAGCATGTGAAAAG
Organism: Lipotes vexillifer; assembly: GCF_000442215.2. Lineage (NCBI taxonomy): Eukaryota > Metazoa > Chordata > Mammalia > Artiodactyla > Lipotidae > Lipotes > Lipotes vexillifer. The sequence goes on from NW_006790302.1 coordinate 1,742,673, forward strand.
GAAATTAGAATACTCAAACTATCTTGAGAGAGTCTAATCACTTCCACGAAACATCTACCATTATTCCTCTGGTTGCTTGTTTATCCCTCCACACTGCCTATCTAGCTGTTCCAGGAGGCCACCATAGCTCTGTAAGCAGCTCCTTTGCCTCTTTTCTGTTTGATCATCCCTGTTTTCTCTAGTCCTTAATCATAAATATGAGATCATTAGACAACATTTAACTTAGCTCCTGATTTCTGCTTTACTAAATATACACAACACCTTATCTACCCTGTTGATTCCTTTACTGGATTAGAAGGAGTAAGAATGAAGAATGAAGTAGTTAAAGAATGACTGACCCTCTACCTCTAGTTTCCACTTAGTAAATTTGCAGGTGGACCTCGCAGGCACAGGCAGACCACACAGGCAAAAGAACATCCAATTGCAGGTGGACCACACGAGCAAGACAGCATCCCAAGGGAGATGGGGAGAAGTCAGCAGGTCTGCACACAATGGAAAGATGACAAAGAATGCGACCTCCTGCCTTAATGATTAACTGGGATTGTTTCTCCTTTTTTCTGTTAAAAATTGTCATCGCTGAGCAGAATCTTTGGAGTTGGTTTCTGTACATAAATCCACCATCTCCTCAGATTGCCGGTTTTCCTAAATAAAGTACCTTTTTCTTCTACTGAAGCTTACCCCTTGATTTATTGGCTGTTGAGTGGTGAGAGGCTGAACCTGTGTTCAGTTACAGCTCACTGTTCTCAGGGATTCTGCAAGCCAAGTTCTAATACCAGCCTGAGGCATTACTTCTAACTCGAGGTAGTTGTGCATCTTATATCACATGAGCTGTTTAGCTTAGTGATCCACCCAAGAGGCATCTCCATACAGTACTGTGATGAAGGCTGCTAATTGCCATCCAGTCACTCTTCTGCCCTTCTTTTTTCAGTAAGATAATCCACGCTCTATCCTGAGTTTTAGGTAGCAAGAGGCCACGCATGTAAAAGATACATCTCTCAGATTTACTTGAAACTTCTGTAGCCACGTGCACGTTCTTACCAACGGAATGTAAGCAAACTATCATGTGGACAATTCCTTCTTTCCTTCCTTGCCCTCTACTACTTGACTTTTCTCCTTCCTGTGGGTTGTAACAAGGTCATGGAACTTGTTAGCCAGGTTTGACCACATAGTTAAGGGCTTTATATTAAGGAACTGCTGAGCAGCAGAATTTATTACCCTAGAGGAGGCTGGGATTCTTCAACCTCATGTAGCAGAATCATCCAGCACCCACCCAGGCTTCCTGCCTGCCTCTGCACTACACTATGAAAGATACTAATTTTTATCTTTGAGTCATTGTATTTTTGCTTCTCTTTATTATCAAAGTTTAGTTTCTGTACCAACTAATGCAGGTAAGTATATGTAGTTATAACAAAGAGAAACTTGACCAATCAATAGAAATTTGATGGAACTTCTGTAGAGTTTATAGAACATCTGTGACATGTGTTATGACCCATGGCTCTAGGCACAATGCTCTATGTTACCTAAAGCAACTGGATACATTGACATCATCAGCTGTCCCCTAAAACAGTAACTCTCAGGTGACATGCCAACGGCTGTCCCCTACCTTCCTTGGTAGCTAGAATGGATGAGGAAGCAACAAATTTGAGCAAAGAAAGAGAAGAGTCACTCCACCTGGTATCAGGATGCTCAAATGACAGTGAGGATGGATAGATTTGACTGTCAATTCTTCACTGATGCTCATATTATCTTCTGCTCTGTCTTTCTAACAGATCCTGCCAAGTTCTGGGGCAAATTGGCAGCATCAACTGAAAAAAATAGTCAAATAAAACTGTTGTAAAGAAACTGAGAGATGAAGTCCCTAGTTTTTCTGCTTAATAGTAATGGCTGAATTTTGGTTAGCATTCTTCCCTGCTACAACAGTGGTGGCAATATGGGTGACCAGGTACATGAAAATAACCCTGATGAAGAGAATGATACTATGAAACTATGACAAAACTTAGATTCAACCATGTCTTCAGGAGAAACCAGGAACCAATGGGACAGAAAGTGGGGAGTAAAAATGGAGACTGTTGAGGACAAAGTAGCCACTGGAAATGACAGAAGAAAGAGTTGAACTAACTTGTAATAGAAAAATAACTTAAATCACCATGGTTAAGGATGTTGACTTTGGCTGGGGCTCTGCCAGAATCAGGGAAGCTCTTAAATTAGGGATGAGAAATCCAGCCATTTTGCTTGTGGGAGGTTTTCATGCCTGTTTTTATTGTTATCCTCACCCATTTGGTTATATCCCCTCCAGGATGGTGTGAGCTGGGAAACCTGGACTACATTTATAAAATATAAATATCTACATGTAAAGCAAATCTTCATTATTTATCATAGAGGTCTGCCTGGGAATCATAATAAACAATTAGATAGTGAGCAGGGGGGCAGGCATAAGAGTGGACCAAGCATGTCCTCCTCCAGCAAGGAAGGAAAATATTCTGGGGTCAGGCCAGACTCCTCTGGGGATCTTTTTTCACAATAACAAACTAGACAGACATACTTTCGTCTCAAAGTGCCTTTCAGAATTCTATGATGGTCCAAGTCAATTTTTAGAGATCTTAAGTTGATATAAACATACTGATATTTATGTTCTCAACCTAGCATATGCAGAATATCAAGAATTGGACGTTCACCAAATAATTCAGATTTATGGACAAAAAAATCAGGAAATCATTTCCAGAATATGCAGAGCTATTAACAAAATCTAAATGTGAGGGAAATAAAAATCAGTTAGGCTAAGGAACTTGGGGAAATAGGAACCGCCAATCAAAATGTCCATACAAGAGGCAAATTGAGTAAAGAATGTACATAAATGACTAATTCTTTTAAAGTACAGAAAACAATGTTGTATCCATTTATTTTGTTTGTTTACTTATGGTTTTATGTATATGTTTTTTCCACGTAACTATCTCATAAGCTCTTTGGAGATTTAAGCTCTATTTACAATTCATGGTGGCCAGTGAGTGAAGCAACATCTCAGAAGTGAGGTGGACATGACTTAGAAGACTGTGTGTGGCAGAAAAGTTTTGTCATTTCAGAACTCTAAATATATAGTTATTTGTGCTCACTATTTCTTAAATAGCCACCAACTGAGGTCTTGTTTGATAATTAGGTGGGAAGATTTTCCATAAAAATATGAAACAAATAGTCATGAAGATTAGAGTAAGTGTATGTATAGTTGTTACATATTAGGGACTCAATAAATAGTAATAAAGACAACCTACAGCCTTGGAATGTACTGAGTCTGTCACCTGACACAGAACATTTTATACCTTTTTCACAAGTTATCTCATTTAGTCCTCACAATTATGTTAGGAGATAAAAGATATATTAACCCCTACTGTAGGTAAGGGAATTTCCATACAGTACTGCCTCCATGGAAGGTTTACCATTCTCTTGAAACTTTAGCAATCTTCAAACACAAGTGATAAGTAAATAATATAAATGTGTGAAAAGGCCAACATTCGAGTACTACTCAATAGCATTATAAATAATATCTATTTATTTAGAATTTTTTTCTATTTTCACATGTGAAAATAGAGACTTGTACCATCTTTTTCAATTTATCATGAAATGACAATACATTTGGGTTTCATGTAATATAAAACATTGAATTTCTGAAAGAAATCCTGAGGCTTGGACTAACTTCCATGGTTTATAACTGTTCCAGGAAGGTTGAACTGAGCTTTAGATTTCCAGTTGATCTTAACTACTTGAAGGTGTAAAGAAAACACATCATTCAAACTCACAGGGCATGAATTAATGGCTTTCTGTCACCAACCTCTTTTTTCCCTACTCAATGGGTCAAGGGCCCGATGGCCTCCTCTTTCCTCTCTGGGGAACTTTGGGAAATACTTTTTTGAAAACATAGCTCCTGAGCTGCTAGCACCTGTATTTTGTCTCAATCAAGACAGGTCTGCTTGTTCAGAAAATATTTCTTTAAGAAGTTGAGAATGATTTTGGGGCTCATCAGTTGAGAATATAAACTGGCCCACTTTAATCTTGGTCATGGGAAAAGTGACCATATAATTTATTGTCCAAACTTAAATACCTTTGAGATTGAAAGGAGGTGCTAATAAGAATTACTCTGGGATAACAAGCATACACTTGTCACAGGCAAAGGGAGCTATGAGTCTTGTGGGTCAAGTTAGGGATTATTTTCCTTATCCTCAGAGCAATGGGAAGACCCTGGAATTTTCAAATAAAGTAGAATAATCAAATGTATGTTTTGAAAGACAAGATCTCACAGATCAGTACACTGTGGAGGAGCCAAAATTGACTGTAGGTAAAAAAGTAGTCCAAGAAATATTATAGTAGCCAAGATTAGAGTGAGGCAACAGAAATAGATGGAAGCATTCAGATTTAAGAGGTCTATTGAGGTTATCAAACAACTGAACATGCAGATGGTTTAGATGAGGTTAGCAGAGGAAGGAGAGGGAAGAGACAAAGATGACTCCTTTATTATTTATCTAACCAGATCGATGGTGAAGCCACTTGTTGGGAAGTAGCAGAGGGCTGAGATGGTGGATGGGGTAGTGAGGAGTGGAGATCATGAGTTTAATGTTAGACATATATATGTTAAAAGGTTAGAGATACTCAAGATGAAATTTGTATTATACATGGTTCTCCAGAGAAACAGAATATATATTTATATATATAATTTATTATAAGGAGCTGATCATGCAATTATGAAAGCTGATGAGCTCAAAGATCTGCAGGTTGAGTTGACAAACTGGAGACCCAGGGGAACCAATGGTATTGTTTTAGTCCCAAGGCCTGTAGCCTTGAGAATCAAGAAGATCTAATGTTTCAGTTTAAGTCTAAAGGAAGGAAAAAAAACAAACAAACCCTGATATGTCAGTTCAAATGCAGGAAGTCAGGAGGAGTTCCCTCCTGTTACTTGAAGGAGGGTCAGCCTCTTTGTTCTACTCAGTTCTTCAACTGATTAAGTGAGGCCCATCCACATTAAGGAGGGCAATCTGCTTTATTCAGTCTACAAATAAATTTTTAAATGTTAATCTCATCAAAAAACACCCTCACAGGAATATCTAGAATAACGTTTGACCAAATATGTGGGCACCCATGGCCCAGTCAAGTTGACACATAAACTATTCACCACAATATCTCAATAGAACATACAGATCTGAACTCAGAGAAAAGACACAGCCTGTAGATTTAATTGAAGAATTATCCATGCAAAGATGATAACTAGAGTATTGGACCTTGACAAAATTGCCCATAGAAGAGAGTTTAGTGTTCCTATTCCTGGATCTTCTTCTAATTCCCTGAACTCTCCAATCATCATCATCATCCCTTATGAAGATATAAAGCATATTTCTTCCCAAATTATAAATGTTTGTCTTGATTAGTGCAAGAGTCCACTCACTGGTCTGCCTGCTTTCACTCTGGCCCACCTTCAGTCTCTTCTCAAGACAGCAACACAGTGCCCTTTGAAATAAAATGTTTCATTGTGAAGGTCTTCTGTTAAGAATACTTCAGTGGTTTCTCACCTCACATCCAGTGAGACCCAGAGTCCTTCCAATGACTCACAAAGCTTTAATCCCTTTGGCCTCATCTTTCTTTCCTTTCCTACTTGCTAATTCATGTTCTGGCATATTGGCCTACTCTTTTTCCTCCAAGATGTCAGTGATACTCCTATCTTCATTCCCTCTACTTGACAGGCACTTCTCCCAGGAATCTGCAGGCTTTGCTCCCTCATCTTCTCTAGGCCTTTATGCAAAGGTCACCTTTATAGGGCATCTTCCCCTGACACAATTTGAAAATACTTCTACCTCCCCCAGGCTCTCCCACCCTCACTCTCCCACATTATTTTTTCCTTCAATACTTTTACCATCTAGCACATTTTACACAACACATGCTTTACATACTCACACACTCTTGTATGTACATATACATACATAGATATTGACTGGTTTTATTTATTTATCTTGCTTATTCTCCATATTCCCCACTGGAATATCACTTCCACAAGAAAGGCTTTAGTCATTCCCAATGTCTGTATCTGGGTGTTTAGAAATGTGCTTCTGCATATAGTAGGAGCCAAATAAATATTTATCAAATAAAAAAAGTGGAACGAGTTAATAATCAACTAAAACAGACCCTGTGTTACCATGTCAGATATTTCAGGTATTTGTGTAACATGGCTTTATGTTAAAAATGATCCTGTTATTATTTTCAGATTGAAGGTCAGACCGGAGAAGTTGCTATAAATCAAACTTTCAGGTCAACCGTGCGGTGTGGCTAAGAACAGATGCTAGATTTTCTAAGACAGTCCTTTTGCCTTTGCTGTGGGTCCCCAAATACTTTAGGGAGGTCCTTGGCCACTTGGTTCAAGAGGGGAACCTCGATCTCTCCACCTTGCCAACCCTGCCTGTGTCTGGACATTTAGTCGGTTCAAACTGCTGTAACAAAAATACTGTAGTCAGGGTGGCTTAAACAACAAGCATTAATTTCTTACAGTTTTGGAGGCTGAGAAGTTTGAGATCAAGGGGCCAGCAGATTTGGTGTCTGGTAAGGACCTGCTTCCTGGTTCAGTGATGGTTATATTCTCATTGCATTTTCACATGGCAAAAGTAGTAGGGAAGCTCAATGAGATCTCTTTTATAAAGGCACTAATCTTATTCATGAGGGCTCCACCCTCGACCTAATCACCTCCCAGAGATCCCACATCCATATGCCATTATATTGGGGATTAGGGTTCAATATAAGAATTTGGATGGCACCTTGCATCTCTATCCCTCTCCTGAGCTCAGTCCCTCTACTGACCACCATCCACAAATGTAATCTGGACATGTAGCATGTAGTAGACATCCTTTAAAAACACCTTAACCCAACAAAAACAGAATTAGAGAAAAAAGAGAGAAGACACAGGAACCATGGCTACTGAGTGTTCAAGACTGAAAGGGAGAAGAAGGAGAATGAAATCCAGAGGGCTGAAAGCAGCCTCTGTCTGTCTCCCGGTTTTTCCTCCAGAGTGTCATATATCCCTGTCATCTCCATGAGTCTCCATGAGACCGAATATGGTAGTGTTCCCCCACATATTTCTCTCCTGAGGCATTTTCAGCTACTCTACTTCTATGACAGAGATATTTAAGAAACAGGGGCACAGGGGTACAATCCATTCACTCATTCACTTATAAAATAAATAGTATTTATATTCAAAAATATTTATGAAGCCCATACTATGTGCTGCTCTATGCCAGGTTATGGGGAGTTGAGCAGAAAAAAACAAAAAATGAAACAAAACAAACAAAAAAATTGGACATAATGCTGCTCCCTTAAAATTTATGGAAGTTTACACATGACCACTGAGAAAGATGTCATCCTTTTTGACAAGACCCAAATGCTCCTTACCTGATAGTCCCTAAACAGCCCAGTTTCTTCAGTTGAAATCAAGGAAGAAAGTTTCCCCCGATCCTTATTGCTTTTTCCTGGATACCATTTCCTCTGTATTTAGACAAAGCATCTGCCCATTAAGGACACCAATCTTGCAAACCATCCTTTACCCTTCCCCCACCCCACAAATTACTCAAGACAGCAGCAAAGCCAGAACACCATTTTGAACCTGCTTGAAAGGGCACAAACCCTTTTAGGCTGCTTAGGATATTATCTCTTTCCCTTAAGTGGTAACCA
>NW_006790302.1:1750622-1766359 GCF_000442215.2 Lipotes vexillifer
CTTTCCCTTAAGTGGTAACCAGGTGACCTGAAAAGGCTCACTGAGCTTCCAAAAGGTGCTTAACCAAAAATGAAGGAGGTATTTGGGTCCTAAGAAACTCTGGATCATTAAATAATATTTGCCTTAAATGCAACCATAGAACATTGCACATTAAGGTTTAGCAATCAGAAGGCTGAGCCCAAAGATGGCTTCTTCAATTCCTTTTAGAGGAATTGGAATGGAGATTTTATTTTGCTCCTCTTCCTATCACAGACGGTGATCTCCCTGAAGACTTTATTGGCAGCCTCATCCTGCCAAAAGCATCCACTGTCCGCAGGGCTCTTGCCTCTCCTCCCAGAGAACCACAGTCCCGTGAGAAAGCACGTTCACAGTGCTGCTCTGTGGGAAACACCAGGAGGAGGACTCTTCCCAAATCTGTGCGAACTGAGTAACTGGAAGCAACACTCACCAGTTTCCTTGTTTATGTTATTCTCTGTAAAAATACTGGAAACCCAAAACAAGTCAGAAGCGTGTTGGCACTGAATTATGGCAGGACAAACATTCCATTCAAAAGAATCGCTGGATTTATTTTAATAGCTGAGAAACCTGTAGACATGTGCAGTCTATTCTTGCTGTCAATTTATGATCTTTAAAAACATTTTTTAAAATTGACTGGTCTTTAAATACATCCCACCTCATCTTGTTCCAGCCAAGTTTTACAGATGCCATTTTAAAAATCAATTCATAGAGCAGCCATAAACTCGAAAGCTTCCTCCTTGAGGTGTAGATGGCAGAATGTAATTTTGTTTAATTTTAATTGACAGAGATGTCAGCCTAAGAGACTATTTTAGAATATTAGTAGGAATAGTAAACTTGTGCCTTGACATTTTTTATGGTTATAATGGTATAATTCCCTGGAAAAAAAATCTCCACTGTCAGGATTTACACTAAAGCCACACATGTGTTACTCTTTTTTTTTTTCTACTCGGTAAAGGAGTGACAAATGTATTACTAATTACACAATTGTTTTATTATGTGGAGCTGTAACTAAAATCTTTTCTGGATTTTCCAACAAAATTGAGCTTCTTTCAAAACGATTAATTCTAGTAAATGGACTTGGGTAGAAAAAATTGATTCCAGCTGAAGGAAAACTAGCTCCCTGCCCTCTTCAATTGGAGATCCTGAAGTGGGTAACACAGAAACTACTTAGGACAAACTTCTAGGACTAGGATTATATTATTGAGTTTTACCAGTGTAGGAGTTTTCCAACAAGAGATGTGAGAAGCCAAAAACTTAATTCTCCTAATTTTAGGTATAAACATAGACAAAACTTAGAAGTCCAAGGGTGGTAGAAACTGGGATTAATTTGGGTTTTTAAACCTTCATGCTTGGGCAAATGCCTCTTTTTGAACTTAGGTAGCACCCAGTATGTACTTCAGCCTTAGAATTTATTACATTTTGTCAAAATAATGTCTTTATTGGTCTTCACCATTAGACTCCACTGACATGTCTCAATTAACTTTGTATCCATGATGCTTCACATAAGTCTTGGCACATTATAGGTGCTCAACAAAAGTGAGCTGAAGGGGAGTGGTAATTTTAACTCAGTTCATATAAACCAAGGGATGGCATCTCTACAACTTTGGGATCACACAGAGAATGCTGCTTTCCAAAAATGGTTCCTACAACCCTAGGAATAAACCTTTGGTCCTCAAAAGGAATGTGTCATGCTGAAGAGGAATATCCTTCATCAACTTCTCATGGTTTCTCAGAGCTAAAAGGGTGTCCAGAGCAACAGCAGCAAAACAGGCAAACAAACAAACAAAAAAATCAATAAGCATAGCAAGGGGTTTACACAGGACATCTTCAGGACATTAACCAAGGCAAAAGAAACTTGGAAAGATGGCAGATTTTCAACTCAGATATTCCATCCCAAAATTTGAAATCAATTTTAGTACAGCCCACTGATGTCAAAAAACTTCACTAAATCCCCTTCTTTATTAAAGAGTGATTACAGGGGGGTGAGGGTAGCATGATGCAAGGGAGACAGATAGGTATTCACTATTGCATAGATTACACATTAATGAGATCCTGTATGCAAATTTAGCATTGTGACAAGCTTAGAAAAATGCTTAAGAAATGGGAATTAAAATAATACTGAGAGCTAAGTATAAGAAGAGGAGGGCTTCCCTGGTGGCGCAGTGGTTGAGAGTCCGCCTGCCAATGCAGGGGACACGGGTTCGTGCCCCGGTCTGGGAGGATCCCACGTGCCGCGGAGCGGCTGGGCCCGTGAGCCATGGCTGCTGAGCCTGCGCGTCCGGAGCCTGTGCTCCGCAACGGGAGAGGCCACAACAGTGAGAGGCCCGCGTACCGCAAAAAAAAAAAAAAAGAAGAGGAAATGTGTGTCCAATACCAGTAGCAGTACAAACTGCTAAGAACCAGGGAAAAGATTAGTTATCAGAAGATAAAAGGAACCATCCTAGCATTTGGTGTGGTTCTTGGAAGAAGAAGAGGATTTGAAAAAGTAGCCATAAGGGTGAAGCAATTTTTAGAAGAAAGCTTGTAGTGAGCCAAGGCAGGACAACAGGGAAGCACATAGTGGGTTTGGAGAACGGAGAAGAGTTTGACGTTACTAAAATTTCAATTGATCTATGTGTAATGGGTGATCTGGTTGAAATAATATATTAGGGTTTCCTCATGGCAGACTATAATACCGTAATAACTCATAAGAAGTTATGCCAAAAAGTTAATGCATGGACCATCTTTATTTACCTCTTAAAACTGCCCATCACAAAGCCATTATCTATAGTCTTTCCTTACCAAGAGAGACAGTGGTATCAACATAAAATAGTAACTAAGAGTTTGCCTACAAAGCATTTGAATTTCACATATTTAATGCAAAGTCTAAGAGTCCCCTTGGATCTGTATTTCCATTTAATTCCAACAGATTGAACTTATATCGCTGTTTAATAAATGGTGTTCTGAGGTGCATAGTAAGGTATTAACTGGTGTTTCTCCACAAAGACTTAATGGTCATATTTATTGTAAAGATGCTGGGAGGGCCATCTTTCTTGAGGAGATTCACGATGCACATCTGTAGATAAAAAGCTCTGAATGTACTGCAATCAAAAAACCAGCTTAAGTATATTTCATCTCCACTCTCGCAGACTTTTTTTCACCATGAAAATTTACTCTGTGTGTGTGTGTGTGTGTGTGTGTGTGTGCGTGCGTGAGCACACATGTGTGTCTAGAATAACCATTAATATCTCACTGACTTAGTATTTTAGGGAACATATTTTGGTAAATTTCCAGAGCTATTACTGAGCTGTTGCAGTTGTAACTTTGGATGGAACCACTCGCTTTGAACTCCCCCCAAAGCCTTCTGGGACAACAGATACTTCCGGGTCTTTGCTAATCATTTTATCCTTGAAGTGTACAGAAACAGATTCCTCTCACCCAAATTATACTTAAAATCATTTTAGAATGTTGATACTGAATCCATCCAACTTTATCATTTAAAAAATTTTAATGTGCTATATACTTTCCCTGCCGAAGTATTTCCACATACTAAATGGAAGGAAAAAGACTTTCCACGTCCTGTTTTCAGAAATTGACATAAAATGAGTAAATCTTCCAGCCTCTACCTAATACCTTCAGCTCAGTAAAACCTGGCCTGCATGCAATGTTGATATTGTGATGCAAATAAATTATTATATGGGAGTTTAACTTTTATAGCCAAACTCCTCAAAGGTAAGAGTGGTGAAGGTGAAGGCAGCCTTAATCGCTCCAAAGAGAAAGTTATATAGGAAGGAAGTGAGGTACTAGCAAAGATCAGTGTCTTGCCTGAGTCCCGTAGCAAATTTGTGACAAGACACTACAGTGGATCCAGATGGTCTGTTTCCTCTCACTACTCTTACCCCAACACAGAAGATCTCACACTCTCAGCAAGAGGAAATTTCCATTGACTTAGTGATGAAGGCTTGAGAAAAAAAACAAAAAAACATAGAGACTTCCAATAAAAATTATTTGTAGGAGGGATGAAACAGTTATTGCCAAGTCAACAAGTGATAGAGGAAACTTTGGAGACAGAGTAAGAAATTCTATCTTCCCTCCACATGTGTGTTAGAGAACATGTTTGCAGGTATGCTCTTCAGGGAAGTGAGCCAAAGGGCCAGGTAGAGATGAAATGTACACCAAGTAACCCAGTCAAGGTAAACAATTCAATGCATTTTAATATTGGTGTCTGACTGCAGAAGACACGGTGATCTTTGTCTCTGCATTCATTCTCTGGCCTCCCTGTTCACTAACAGCCCACCTCTAATTTTTTTTTTTTTTTTTAATCCAGCAGGAGAAATACAGTGGTGAGGGGTGGAGCTGAGGGCCAAGAAGAGGAAACCAAGGGCAGTGCAGCCGATGCTCTGTGATCTGGGAGCGTGTGAATTTTAGGTCAACTAAATCAGGACACAAAGCTCCAGCTGCTAAACCACAAAGCCCCACATATAGTTTCCCTGGCTCAATTGCTTCCCAGCCTCAAATCTGCGGAAGAGAGAGCCTTCCATAGGGGGAACCTTCTTCTTCCCCAATTAGTGCCTTTTCACAGCGGCAGGATGGAAAAGGTTTTACTCGGCAACATTACTGAGTATCAGTAATATGCAAAAGATCTGTGAAATCAATTCCCATTATTTCAAAGGACGCTGCATAGTAAAAATAATGCATAGTAAAAACACTGTAATGAAACTACTGCTTAATCTGCCGTGATTATCTAAGACGAACCAGCAACTGTTTCATCCTTATTTTGCAGCATCTGCTCAGTGGTACATAAACTGCATGTGCCATAGTAAGACTTCATGTTTGGGAGGTTGAAACTGAATTTGGGGGTGTCTTTGGGATAGAAGCTCTAGGGGACTGAATATTGGGCTGAAGATTATTAAAATGTTTCCATTCTCACCTCTCCTATTTCATTTGTTTAATGCATTGTTCTCTGAATTATCCTTTCTTTTTTTTAATGGAAAAATTTTTAAAGCTCAAAGAATGAATGGTAGCAGCATGTTCTTTTTAAAGAAAAAAAAAAGCTAGGTTGATCATTATGCAAATGGCACACTGCCCACATTCCCCCTCCCCCATTTGCCCCTCTGCCCCTTGCTAATAACAGTCAGCCTTGTTTGGCTGCAGCTTGGCAAAACTCTCAAACATTTTTGCCACTCTATATTTCAGCCATGACTTTTGTCATATTTTGAAAAGAAACTTGCACCTGGCCAACTAACTTGCATGCCAAGATCCAGCCCATTGAGATTTAAAATGGATTTGAATCGATTGGCCTATGAAATTTCAAATGGATAAAAAAAGGCAGCAGTAAAAAGTCACAGTAGAGTTTTCTTACAGAGGTGAAAATAAAATAAAGGATATCCTGAGAGGTAGCATTCACTTCTCAGTATCTTTAAAAACACAGGCAGTATTTTTTGCCCTATGCAAAGGTGAGGAAAGAGAAAGCAGTTAATAAAAGGTGTCATGAGAATAGAATGCATTTTTCTTTGGGCATTGCTGATGCAAAGAAAGATTTATGTTTTTTTATTGTTATTACAACTTACAATTAACATGATGCACAGGTATTTGCTGTTTGACAATGTGTTATTTGTTACCTTTTGGGTAAACACTTCAGTGAGAAATGGAGCCCTCCTTTTCTCTAGGGATTTGTGATTCCACAAGAAGTCTCCCCAGCATCTTCTCAACGCTGATGCTTTCTGATCAGCCAGGAGGAAGACAAGCAGAGAAAGTTTATACGTTTGTCAATTTTGGTCCCTAGTGAGAACTGTACCATGGAGGCAGCAGGCATCTGAAACTGCCAGGTCATCAAAGGCAGACTGGCTCTCGACTCAGCCAAATGAAGCCCCCAAGTGCCAAACAGCGCCTACTTCAGTCAAACTGAAATGTGCTTATGAATCACTTCAGATCTTGTTAAAAATGCCTGTCTTGAGTGAGTGGATCTGAGATTCTGCATTTCTAACAAGCTTGGGTGCCGATTGATGGTCAACCAAAGGACGGATGCTGCTCTTCCATGGACAATACCCTGAGTACCACAGTTTGATAGATTGGGCCCCTTCCTTTCACTCAAGAGTCACCCACTCTAAAACAAACTTCTAAATGTCATAGAAAACTGGGCCCAAGCCTAGGAAAATGGAAAGTCATGGCCCCAGAGCCATACACACAATCTTATCAAAAGCATTTCTTGAGGTCAGACAACATACTCCAAACACGAGGCAGTGAAAGCAAGAAAGTAAAGAGCTGAGACTCATAAAGAAAATCAATGTCCAGGAAGAGGAGATCCAGAGGCACTTCCTCCATGCTCAAAGTCATCAGCTGGTAAGGGCATCACTTTCCATATCTTCAGTTTTATTTGTCGATGTTTTGATCTAATTCCGTTTAATGTGTATATATATTTTTTTATTGCAAGCAGGCTCAAATCCACTTGTTGCAGAAGAAATCCATAGATTCAAAAAAAATTAAAAACCACACACACAAAATAAAATTTCATTCTCCCTCATTGTGTAACAAAAGGGTAGTTATTATTTGTGTCATTCTGTGTAGTCAAGTGGTGGCTGGGTGGTTGATCATTGACAAAGGTATTGGAGAATTCACCCTAAGTCCTAAAGACATCTTGGCTCATTATATGGATGCATTCTGACAAATGGAGCTCATGGCAAGCTGAACTGTGACTTTTTAAAGATTTGATTGAACTGGAAACAAGTAATGTTAATATTTTCTGATTGATATTATAGAAAATACATTCCAGATGACACACTTACTTTAGCATACAAAAGGGATTATTTTGTATTTAAAACTATTGCACAAGGACTATTCCTGTGGGTTCATCTCTCAGCATCTGTTCCACTCTGCAGGTAAACTCATGCCTTGGTGTAACCGGACGTGGCAGCCACATTAGCAATAATGGGCTCACTCTTTCTGTTATCTTGGCTTCTGAGTCAATGTTGCCTAAACGAGAGAATCTCGTCAGTTATAAAACTCTTTTTTTTTCTGGCCAAAAAAAAAAAGGATGGAAAAGAAAAGAAAAAATGTTTGCGCGTAATATTGCTGCTGAATATTCCTATTTCCCTTTATGTTGCAATGCTATTTTTATAGTGGGAATCCAATTTTTAAACAAACATTCCAGATATGGACACTTATAGGAAGGTAGTGATTTCATCTCAGCCACGTGGGAGGTACCAGTGAGGAAAAAGCACAGATGTGGTCTTCAAATGTAAGGGTATGAGTGATGGTTAGGTCAAGTTACATATACATCTTGTATTTTTATTCCTACATAGAACTGAGAAACTAAAATGGATTTTTTTCCTAGTTTATCTATGGCTTATCTATTGGGGTAATGTTTCTGTACATATGAGTTGGCAGAAGGGATGGCAAGTAGCTTATGAAAATAACTTAAGGAACCTGACCAAAATATTTTTTAAATGTCCTAGTAAATAAAAGAATGTAAATCAAAATTGAATATCATCCACTCAAGTCACAATCTACTTATTTTGTCAATGAACTATCTCAGAGTACCTTGTTGAAATTCAGGCTTTATCCCTTAGAGAGATATAAGCAAAAAATATACACGGGCAGTAGATAAAATGTTCCTTCCTTCCACATTTTAGAGAATTCTTTTCCAGGAAGGTTAAAGTCTTTAACTGACTTTCAGAGTGATTCACTTTTTTTTCCACAGGTAATCTGTTTCTGTCCTTGCTTTACCAAATGTTCGCCTTTCTGTACAATTTCAAACATATCTCCATTTTAGAAGTAAATGATTTTGTAAATGCCGTGTTTTACACACGACTGCCAAAGACTCTAAATCTGAAGAATGCTCCTTTTACAGACAGGGATAAACAACTCCATTTGGAAGTGTCAATAGAAGCCTGCATTGTAGGTTGTGAATCGTTCCAGTGTTATTTTTACAAGTGATATGTTTATTTTTGTGATCAGTGAGAGGTTTGGTCTATGAGTCCCAGCTGAGAATCCCAAGCACTTCCTCAGTTCCCAAGAAATGGAGAACACCTGGGAGAGGACTCTCTCAATGAAAACTACAAACTCTCACCCCAAACACATGCAGACAAGATGCACTAGAGCTGCTGCTCTGTTGTCCATTCGGAAACAAACAAAAATACAAATCAAATCGAATATTTCTGTCTTATCATCTTTCACCTCCCGTCTTTAATTTAAAACAAGCAGATAAAGAAATAAACATTCCCCCAAAGCACCCCCCCCAAGGCCATTAGGATCTCCAAAGTAAATAAAAAGTGGTACTGCCGAGAGTGAATTGCTGCTTCAATTCCAGGGAGAATCCTGATTTTAGCACCACTGTACCAAATTTGTCATTTAGGGAAGCTCTTGTTCCCTTTATTGAGTTCCACTGTAGCGAACAATTTCTGCCTGCATCCCTCGTGTGTCCTTTTGGTTTATTATCTTTCACTGTGAATTGAGCCTCTACCATCAGTTTCACAGAAAGCCTAATTTCGTTCACTGCTTATACATATGAGGAGACACCCCTCCCAGCCTCCCTCTCTCCCAATGTTCTTATCAAATGAAGAATTGTGGATAAGGGTTAGGTGCAGATAAACATAAGTGTAGCACTTCCAGAAAGGTCGTGACCCCCCCCATAAGGTGCTTCTTGTTATGCCTGACCTTCAGATTTTCATCATCAGCCCGCCTGACAACTTAATAATGCAGAGGAGCAGAATTCATTTCGCCCCTCTGAGAGAGCCAGCACGGGACGCCCTTTTCCCTGATTATTTCTCTGCACTCCCGGCTGCCCTTTATAAGCCAACCAGAACTCCATCAATCATGCTCCTCTCTTCCCTCGCCTCCTCGGCCCCCAGTTCTGAAGCCTCTAAAACCTGCCCCGTTCCTTTTGTCTGGGGCTGCCATGGGTATACAGCGATCCCCAAAAGGGGGGTGATGGGAAAATAAAACATCTTTAGCAAATCATTGCTCCAGTTCCCATGTCTGTGCATTTGTGTCAGAACACAGTGAATTTCTTTTTCTTTCTTGTTTTTTTTTTTTGTAAGAAATCCTTGAAAAAGTTCTTATCCTCATTTGTGTGTATGACTGTCATGCACCATCTCTCTTAATGAGCTCTGATCAGTGCTGGGGTTTAAAATACCCCTCTAATGTAAGTTAGAGGTTTCCTGGCCTGGTTTCTTCATTATTGTGGGTACAGTTGTTATGAGAGTTTTTATTGTTCTGGAAGTAGTAAAAGGAGATGAAACCTGTTTCCCACCTTCCTTCCTGACCCTCTTTTCTCCTGGCTGCAGCAGAGAGAAAGAGGGAGAGAGGAGAGAGAAAAACAGAGCTGGGGATGAAAACATACAGACGGTGAGAAGAGAGAGCAGACCGGTTCGTGGGAGGAATGGGGCATTTGGTTCACCTTGGTCAGAGTGAAAACGGCATGCAGAAGTTTGCAGGGAAGAAGAGTGTAAGTGCTTTGGGAAGGTGATGATATAGACTGGAATTGGATTCTAATAGCTGTAATAAACCTGTTCTATAAAATATGCATGGACTTCACCCTTCACCTTGCAAGCATTTTCCAGCCAGTAAAGAAGAGGTTTTAGAGGACAGTATAGTGCAGGTCTCACTAACAGGGCACAGAGTGCACCTGGCCAGCACTGGGACCATGGCCTATGACAGCTGACTTTTCTTTCTTGAAAATGGACAGCACCTCAGATGGATGAGGGACTGTCAGCCTATCCAGCTAGACTACTTGCATCCCCAGCTGTTAGGGAGCAGGATGGAAATCTGTGCTCAATTGGATTGCGGTGTCAGTGTCAGCCCAGCTCACATTAGGCTGCTGCACTGAATTAGAATTTCTTTTAAGAAAGGGAAAAGAAAAGAATATACAATGGAAAATACAATACATTCACTTCATGGCCAAATATCCATTAAAGAAAAAATCAAGAAACAAACGACAACCAAAAAAAAAGAGATCTTAAATAATCTTTGACAATAACAAAGCCAAGAGCTAAGTGCAGACAATATATCACATAATGTTTAATCAAAGGCATACATCCATCCTCTACTTCCCAGTAAAAATATGCAAAACCCTATGTTGAAACAGAAAGCAAGTTACCAGTTTTTCTTTTTTTTTTCTTTCTTGAGTGAGTGACCGGCAGCCTCATAACAATTGGTCTCTCAGGAAACACAAGAATTAATCTACATACCTTTAATTGAGTGCCTAGTGTGTACCTGGTCCTGAGCGAGATGCCATGGTGCTCAGAACCTGATATTACCTGGAAACTTGAATTATAGATGGGGTGGGGGCATCTAAAATCAAGATTTCTGATGTTAACATCTTATTTTGAACACCTATGTCCCCAAATGAAAAGAATTAGATTGCAACAGGTGACTTTGACCTGCCCTCTAAGAATTTAGTGTGCATTTGTGTAGTTCATGTTGCATGTATTCATATATATTTTTAGAATAAAGAAGTTACTGTGCTTATGCTATGGATTATTATGCTATGGATTATTCTTATGCTATGGATTATTCTACCCAGGGACCTTTAATTTGGTAGCCTGGGAGACTGGAGACACTAGGAATGATCATCACCGCCTCCTCCATGTTTATCCTGTAGTCCTTAGGCTAGAGTAGACTGTTTGGCAGTGGAGATACCCTTGAAGAGGCAGGTTTAAAGTGGAAGATGATGAATTTATCTTGACATTTCTTGATTTTGATGCATGCCAGACATGCAGGTGGAGCTATCTGTGGATGGACAGTTGTATACATGAACACTGGGGTGAGATCAAGACTAAACAGATAGTAGAAACCATGAGAAGAGATAGAAAAGTGTGAAGAATGAGAAGAGATGTAAAGAGAGAAACCTGGAAAACACCAAGTGTAAATGAGAAAACTATGTATGCCGCACAAGAAAGGTTCAGAAGTATAGAATTAAATTGCTTTGTTTTTTATGTTTATTTATTTCTTTAACATTCCTCTCCATCTCCCCCATCATGTAAGTTCTGTTAGGGCAAGGACTTGCTCACAGATATATCTGGAATATAATAGAATCCCAAATAAATATGTGTTTACAAATAAAAATTAATGGATGGGTAAAAGGAAGACCTGGAGAATGTGGTATCACAGGAGCACAGAAGTAGAGCTTTTGTCTTATATCCTTAGAAGGATGTGAAAAATGGAACACTGAGAGAAGGTGCAGTTGACGAACTAGGAAAAAAGACATTGGATTTGCCAATTGGTAATTGGTTGAGGGCTCTTTCAACAGAGCAGTGAGAGGAGAAACTGGATTGTTGAATGCTGAAAAATGAAAGAAGGCAGCAACATATAGGCTGCTGAATTTCTTTTCAAGAAATGTCTGGATAAAAAGTCTTGGCAGCCAGGCATGTGGGTAGATTTGCAACAGATGCTTTTTTCCCTTTTCAAGTATTTATTGGCTATGGTCAGAGCTGAGCACCTTAGGCAGACTTGCTTTGCTTCGCCCAGGTAAATGTAATAACTTATTTATACCTATAGTTAAACACACAAGGAACTAGGATTTTAATAGGTACTTTTTAAATAAAGTGATGTATATTAATTACATAAAATACCAAAAAATGAAAGAAAATAAAAACTTTGCCTTTTTATCCATGTTTAATATTTTGTTATGTTTTATAATACTTTTACCTATATATATCTAAAAAAGGAACCATTCTGTATTTGTAGTTTTATATCTATATGTTGTCATATTGTTTTTCATGCATCATGCTATTAAATGTTTTTAAAATAGGATTTTTTAGTTGACCCCATAAAATGGAAATACATCTATATCAATCCATCTCTCTCTCATATATATATAATTCATTATATATATATATAATTCATATAATATCTGTATATATAATTTATACTTATAACCTATATATAATTTATTTGTACATATGCTATATATGTAAATATATATAATATACATATATATAACTTATCTAACTATTTTTCTATTTGGGGATATTTAGGTTCATAGAGGATATTTGTTATTCTTTGACTGCCCAGTAGCTTTTGAACCTCCTTCCTATGTATGAGGAATTTTTCTGGCATATGTCCTTTCTCTGCACCATAAGAAACCTAAATTCATCCTCCTAGCCTCCCTTGCAAAGTAAATGGAGGCATGTGACCCATGCTCTACCAATCAGATACACACATAGGACCCTTCACTTAGGAAGAAAACAATAAGAAAATGTGCAGATCTATATATGTTGACAACAGTGATGCTGGTATCTGACTTTAGGGAGTAATAATGGCTCAGGTTCTGGCATGTACAACTGAGCCTCTGGTGTGAGCTGTGTGTTCTATGACAAAAAATGGCATTTTGGGGGTCTTCACTGGAGCGACCACCTACTGTGACCATATAGTCCTTAAGTCAGACTTCAGCACTCCCCAGAATTCTGTGTGCTTCTTGTGATGAATTCCTTTCTGTTTAAACCAGTCAAGGTGGGTTCTGTTTTTGTTTCTTTGATCTAAGAACCCTAAAGATCCAAAGTTGTCTTTCATGTTTGGCTGGGATGAATATCTTCATGTGCCAGTATTCTACCAATTCTCTGATTCTTTCATTTTTCAAATTCCTTGAAGAATTTCTGAGTCAACTGATGTGAACATTTTAAAGGTTTTTGATAGAACTTATTAAATTCTTGAAAGACTCTGCCAACTTAGTCCTCAGAGTGGTGATATGTGGAGAGTCACCTTAATGAGGACTCCCTAATATTGAATATTAGCTCTAAAAATTTTTTAATTAAATGGGCAAAAATAGCCCTTCATTGAAGTTAATTTGTGTTTCTTTTATTACTGAGTAGAATAATTTCCTGTGTTTATCTGCTTTATTTTTCTTTTATAATTTTAATCTGTATCTTAATTTTAATTTTCTATCAGATTATTTACTCATTTTTCCTTTATAAGAAAAATGGGTAAGAACATATATGCAAAACTCACAGAAAAGGTCACCCATAAGGAGGAGGGTGTCACTGAATGTTGGAAGGTCATCCATTAGGACTTGGAAATAATTTTATTGCCTTAAGTTAATCATATCACTAAAGCTGTCAGTTTTCATATCCCTTCATTGAATTCCCTTCCAGGGACGTTTTCCAAAAACACCATTTTATCATGCTCTGGACTTTCTTAAAAATCTTCAGTCTTTCCCCAAATACATACATATAAAGAAGCCTCCTAAAGCCTAAGCCTAGGATAAAAAATCCTGCCACAATGACTCCAATCCATCTTCTCAACCTTCCATCCTAACCCACCCCTGCCCTCAGCAGCATTACTCAACTACATGTTGAACCATATGAAATTGCTGATATTTGACCACTTTTGATCTATGAAAGTTGGTCATTTAATTTGGTTCAATTTAGATATCTAACGAAAATACATTCATCCTTTCACAATGCTAGTTTCCAACCCAGTCTCACCATCTGAAATGCTGTCTTCGATTCCTATCCATTGAGACAACTTCAGGACTCAGCTATATTCTCATTCCCATAAGAAAACTGCTCATCTGTGCTCCTCTTACTCCTTTATTCACAAATCACCACTTTAGCATTGGATATTAACTGTTTTGTGACACCACTGCCTTAATGAATATTATGGTCTGTGAATCCCTATAAAGAAACACTTTACTTTGTAATTACCTACATTTATGGAAGACCACCACCGCTTACACTCCCCCTCTCTCAGCCCCTCACTGGAGTTCCCATCATTGTTGCCAGATGAGCAATGCCCACCTTCCAATGATGTACTCCTACAAGACATGGGCTTGATGAAATGTCTTCTGGTGAAGGTCCTGAAGCTGACATCTCTCTGGGTCTTTCTTGCAGACCAATTTATACAAAAGAAAGAACTCAGGGCTGCGTTGGAACAGGTACTGAGTATGATGTTCCCCCAAGGACTCTCAAAGGTGAGTGGAGTTAAGAAAAGAAGGAAAAATGTTTGTGGAGCCGAGGACTGAAAACTAGTGAGGCTAACATTTCACCAAATCAACAGGCTTGGGTGAGGTCACAAGTAAAGGAAAAGAGACAGAAAAAGTAGCTAGGGAGGGCTATAAACCACAGGAATAATGCACATGAGACAGGGTGGCTCAGAACATGAGGGACTCTGAACACTAGGCATCATGTGTGATGCTGCTTTTGTGCAGAGTCCAGCGTGGGCTTTCAGGTCTGTGGTGGGGAGAGCAGTCTCTAAGGGTGCCAGATGGGCTAAGTATGCTGAGGGATGATGAAAGAAGTAAAAAGATAACAAAAACAACAACAGCAAAAAGGAACTTCATATCTTAATGAAAACTGTGAATTTAGAAACACAGGAGTAAAACCAACAATGTAAAGTAAAATTTCTCAAAGGAGTACAAGAGCCCATTTCTAGTGAAAGTTAATCTAGCAGTGACACTTTTATTCCCCTTTCAAAAAATTATTCTACGTAACCCATTTCTTAAATGTACTTAGAAATTCCATTATCTACAGAATCATTAGATTAACAAGCATCTACTTGAAACAATTAAAGAGTGTGAGTGTGGTACTACTGACTGTCATACTGATGGTTTAAGCAAGTGCTGTTCCTCTAACGTGTACATGATTTTGCAAGTGCTGTTCCTCTAACGTGTACATGATTTTAAGTCCTCGAAGGCAGCAGTCTCCAACCATTTTTGGCACCAGGGACCAGTTTCATGGAAGACAATTTTTCCACAGACCAGGGGGAGGGATGGTTTTGGGATGATTTAAGTACATTACATTTATTGTAAACTTTATTTCTATTATTATTAGATTGTAATATATAATGAAATAATTATACAACTCACCATAATGCAACATCAATTGGAACCCTGAGCTTGTTTTCCTGCAACTAGATGGTCCCACATGAGGATGATGGGAGACAGTGACCCTTGAAGTGTGTTGCTTATGTCCAGTCTACTCCATAAGATGCAGCTTAATTGTCATTTGCCACTCACTGATAGGGTTTTGATATGAGTTTGCAAGCAATTGATTTATTATGGTCTCTGTGCAGTCAAACTTCTCTGTTAATGATAATCTGTATTTGCAGCCACTCCCCAGTGCTAGCATCACTGCCTCAGCTCCACCTCAGATCATCAGGCATTAGATTCTCATAAGGAGTGTGCAACCTAGATCCCTCACATGTGCAGTTCACGGGAGGGTTCATGCTCCTATGAGAATCTAATTCCACCACTGATCTGACAGGAGATGGAGCTCAGGTAGTAATGCGAGTGATGGGGAGTGGCTGTAAATACAGATGAAGCTTTGCTTGCTCGCTCACCCACCACTCACCTCCTGATGTGCAGCCCGTGTCTTAACAGGTCACAGATTGGTATCAGTCCGTGGCCTGGGAGTTGGGGACACCTGCTCTAAGATAATCTGTGTTTTGTTGCGGAAATAGATAGAAGGAAATACCTGCACTAGTTTGAGAAAGAGGGGAAATCACAATCATGTTTTGAACTTCATGAGAACATGAAGTTTCATGTTCTTTCACCAAAAAGAACTGAATTGCATCTGGAGCAGGGGGAGGAATTAAAAAAATATTTTGAGAGCTTCCCTGGTGGCGCAGATATTGAGAGTCCCCCTGCTGATGCAGGGGACACGGGTTCGTGCCCCGGTCCGGGAAGATCCCACATGCCGCGGGGCGGCTGGGCCTGTGAGCCATGGCCGCTGAGCCTGAGCGTCTGGAGCCTGTGCTCTGCAACGGGAGAGGCCACAACAGTGAGAGGCCCGTGCACCGCAAAAAAA
>NW_006790302.1:1766418-1795917 GCF_000442215.2 Lipotes vexillifer
ACAACAGTGAGTGGCCCGGGGACCGTAAAAAAAAAAAAAAAAAAAAAAATTTTTGAGAGTGAAATATAGTATTCTTGCTTATCCAGGCAACCTAACCAACTCATTAGCAGAGAATCTCAGTCAAGAAACTGAGACCTCCATGAATCCTTGGAAGGTGATCTCCAATATGGCCATTACTATTGTTCCTTCTCACATTTTGACTTACTTACAAGCCTCCTGCTCCCATCCCATCTTTCTCTCATACTACAGCCCTCATTCTATCTGACCAGTATTTGTCAGAACTCCCGGTACAAACATCCATAAAAACATGTCTGCCTGACATTATAGAACTTTAATCACATCACCTTCCTTACCTGATTGTTGTATTTCAAGGGCAAAGTCATAGCTCCAACAAAGCTTAGGAACTCTTGATACCTACTGTTGTCTCCTTGAGAAAACACATTCTCAAGGCAAAATTAAGTCTCAGCTGCTGGGTACAAATGCCTTCTTAATTTGGATACCACCTTTCTGTCTTGTATCTATGAAAGAATGTCTCTCATCTCAGATAATCTAACTTGATTATAAACCATTCCCTTATCCCTTTGTGTATGGGCTGTGCCTTGCACATCTTTCAGAGACACAAATGCCAGTTTGGGTAGATTAAATGACTAGGTTAGACCTCAAATCATGTGCGAACTATACCTTAGCCTTTTGAACAATATTGTGAACATTGCTTCTTTGGAGGAGTTTGCCTTGGTTAGTTGGGGTAGGAATTTTTTTTAAAAGCCCTGTGTGAGGTTAAAAATCATAATCACAATAATAAAAAAGTATTAGAATAACTTAAAACTACTTCTTCCTGTCATCCTCCATGCTTTGAATTTCAAACTGAAAATAACAAGTTTCAAAGAATCCACTCTGCTTTGTGAAAACTGAAATTGGAAACTAGAAAATTTCTCCTCTGTGAACAAAAGGAAAACAAAGTCTCTAGCCCCTCACTTTGAAATAGAGGACTCTTTTAGTGTGAATGCACTCTGCCAAAAGTGAAATGGTGTTGGGGGTATGTTCCCTTCCAGTCTTACCAGCTCCTGGCTGGAGGGAGGTTTACAGAAAAGGAGGTTGATCTCTCCCTGCATCCCTGCAGAGTGGGTTCCAAGTGCTCTCTTGGGTATGCAGTGGAGCCCTGACCTCGATATCTCCCTTCTCTGGCTTGGCAGGAGCTCTTCTTGGCAGAGACTCAATCAGTAAGCCTGACTAGATTAGGATGTAAAATATTTAACTTGAATCTATTACTGAGAAGAGTTCTCTCCTATTGTGAAATATAGAGATGAGTCATTGATATTCATTTCTAAATAAATCCCATTCTCATAATTGGGGAGAGAAGGTTATTTTGGTAACTCAAGTGAGATGACCTAATTAAAACTTGATATAAAAATTCAGCATGCCATACAGTACTTTACCTGTGCAAAGTAAACACAGACAAGCACAATTTATTTTACTGGAGTATCTCTCATGCAAAATTACTAGTGAGTATATCACAACCAATTACAGGCCACTGTATATGCAAATTATTACTCTTTCAATTATTTATAGGGAGCTATGAGTGTACACAGTTCTTTATAGAGCATTAAACACAGAAGACAAGGTCTCTGGATGAGGAAATCTGAACAGCTGGGGGACTTCTCATGGAATGACATGGCTGGGTGGCAGAAAAAACAAATGAAGCTTGTTTGAAGAAAATTAAAGAAGAAAAAGGGGAAAAGTATGGTTTATGCTCTTTAAAAAAGCAAGAGAAAACTCGTCACCAGAACAAGGATGGGCTCCATGCCAAACTAGGACCATAGCATCTGTTTTTATTTTCCTGGCTTCCATCCCCCACTCCCAACTACTACGCCATTTTACTATGTTAGGTTCTAGACTTCCTTTTTATCTTTATTTTTTTCACTCAAACTTATGTACAATAAAATACATCATAAGTGAAGTTACAAAGCAAGCAGCAAACTGAAATGCAGTACTTCAACTTACCTAGCAGTCAAGGATAAATATCCAGAGTATATAAAAACCCAAAAGATTAATAAGAAAATTACAAAATAACCACCCCCAATTCATGGACAAACTACATGAAAATGTAATTATCATGAAAATAAACATAAGTAGTTAATTACACATATGAAAAGATGCTCAGTATTACCAGTAACTGGGGGAAATGCCGATTGGAAAAAGATAGTCCTCTGGCAAAAAATTTAAAATTTGGTAATATATTGGAAACAGCAAAATGAAATAGAAACTCTCAAACAGCTGGTTGGAGTGTATGTTCAGGTGTCTATTTTTCAGAAAACTTTCAGTCTTTATTAACATTGTTTCTTAAAGTGCATATCCAGTGCCCTAGCCATTCCACATCTTGTTGACCACCTATCATAAGAAATACACTTATATAATGCACACAAGAGCTATGTGTAACAATGCTTTTAAAGAGCTATTTAAGGCTTTAAGGCTGTGAAACTGCCCTGCATAAAATTGTAATCATAGGTACATGATATTACTCATTTGTTAAAGCCCACAGAACTTGCAAAATGAAGACTGAGCCTTAATGTAAATTGTGGATTTTATTTGGTAACAATATATCAATATTGGTTCATCAACTGTAATAAATGCACCACCTAATTCAAGATGGTAGTAATAGGGGACTCCTGGGGGTTGGGAGATAATATATGGGAACTCTTTGTCCTTCTTGCCCCATTTTTCTGTAAACCTAAAATATTGTTCTTAAAATTTGTTTATTAATGAAAAGAAAAGGAAGAAAGTGGAAGCTTTTAATGTTTTTGGAGATATGGTGGTGTTAACGATGACAATGCTCGCAATAAAGATGAAAGGAGGATGTGTGTGGGGGAGTGCACATGAGTGTGTTGAACCTATAAACAGTGGTGGTAGTGAGTATGTCTCATTTGTATCTTTCTCGTCTTTTATTTTTAAATGTAGAAGTGCCTTTTCTCCCATTAGAGAGTAAGTTGTTTGAGAGATGAAAGGTTTTTCTTACATCTTACTCCTTTTCCTCACCCTAAGCAGAGAAATATTGGTGTTAAGTTATTATCTAAATTAATATTACAACTCTGATCAATCAATTTAATTTTTACATAGATAGAATAAACAAAAAGTGGGTCAGAAAATAGCAGTAGATAATATTAACACTAAGATATTTTTACCCTAAAGAGAATTTAAATGTTAAAAAATACAAACGTGTCTTTTATAATTCATGAACTTGTATAATGAATTTCTATTTTCTTTGTTTCTAGAAACACTTGGTTATCATGGTCTCCCTATTTTGCTTCCCACCACCCACATTTGTAGCAAACTCTTCCACATTCACTTCACATTTGAGATTCTCTACCTACAAGTAAAGTGCCATATTATTGTTTTGTCCAGTTTGTTTGTTGGTTTTCATTCTTGGCATTGTACCTCTCTTGTGTTCACCTTTTTCCTGCCTCCTCACTTATAAATCTTAATTGGATGCAGTAGCACTGCCAGCTTTCATCTGCCTCTCATCTTCCAAGTCTTTGTGTTTATCCTTCTACGGGGCTATAAGCCAAAGCTTCCAGACAAATTGGATCGCATATTAGCAAGTTACCAAGTAATCCCTCTGTGGATTCAAAGGACAGTATGTAGAGTCCAAAGATTAAAGTTCAAAAACTGAAAAACCTTCTTGGATTTTAGGTTAGGTTTCTCAGATACTGAAGTTTACATGAAGAGGTCACTATCATCTGATATTTGAGAAGGACTCTGGAGTCAGACCAGAGGACTGTTGAAAGATCCAAGCCATTGCAAATTGACTTGGCATGGGAAGATCCTCCTGAGGAGTAAAGAAAACCAGGGTAGTGTCACTTACAACAGCAAACCATATGCTTGACTCAGCATCTATTACTAGGGAGGTGAAAGAGCCAGAGAAACGTACAGATCTGACAAGGAGGGCAATGCTTTGCCAATTGGAGCACAATACTTTCTCTTGCTCAAACACGTTTATGGAGACACATTCCTTGCCATGAAGTTCCACTGAAATCTGGAAACCTATGCCTTTAATACAATGGGTTTTTATTTCAATTTTGAGATTCGGGGACAACTGCTTTATAAAGAAAAGGAAAGATGTGATGGAAGTGGTTGTACATTCAGCTGAAACAGGTTTCTTGTCAAGAGCTTAAGCATGTCAAAATAAACTTCTGTTTCTTTTAAAGATGAAAAGTAATTGGGACAGAAGAGGATGTACAGAGTTCTTGAATGAAGCTTACTGTTTCAGGCTGCCCAGAATTTAGAGAAATGGAAAAGAAGCTTATTAACTATTGACTAAAATGTTTGTGGAAAAAGACATTGTATGTCAAATAATTTCAAAGACATAACAAATAAATAAGGTTAATTTTATCACCAAAGCAATAATTTTGGAGGAAATTTTAAATATTAAAGCCATGAGTAAAAAAAAAAATAGATGTATGACAATTTTATGCAAACAATACAATTTTTTAAGTGAGAGCAGTAATATGGTAATGCTTAAAATGCCTGGGGAAACTATTTTTCCCATTTTAATAGACCCTGAATCAAAGAATGAAAGGGTAAATTGAAGTACATAGAAATAAAATTTATAGTAACTGAGGGTGATTGTGAAGATAAAGGGATCTAGAGAAATGGGAAGACTCAAACTTATTCAGAAACATAACATTGTATTTGAGACTTTTTATTGATAAGATTTGTGAAATTGTAAAATGATATCTTCTCGTTGAGATAAAAGTTGTATATAGGAGAAAAATAATGTTATACCTTTCCCCACCTCTAAGCCTATCCCTTTGGAATCAGTGCTGCCCTGTGGATTATGTCCTTCCACATCTTATCATGATAAAGACTAAAAGTATTTTAAATATTCTTAGACCAAACTTGGAATTTCTTGCTAATATAGATCATGTATTATTCAACCATATATCCTCAGTAAATAAATAATGATTGAATAAATAGAGGAACGAATGAATGTTTACCAATGTTTGATGGTAAAATTTCTTGAGGCAAGATATTATGTCTTATTAATCTTTGCATTCTTATCAACTAGAACCTTGGCATATTATAGTGTACAGGTAATTCATTTTTCTTGATTTGTTGAATAAATGAAGGAAATAAGGATGGATTTCAATCTTAAATTGGTTCATTATACAGGAAAGTGAGGGAGAAAATATACAATAAAATAAAGAAAGAAATATAAGGAAAAGAGATGAAGAATGCGTGAGAGAATTAATAAAAAAAAGAAGATGAAGAAGGAGGGAGAGAGGAGCAGATGAGGACAGGGGTAAAAGAGACCTGAAGAGAAAGCCCCATAGTTAGAGAATACACATGGTAGCAGAAAATTTAAAAGAGAACCCCCAAGCAGAGTGCATTCCCTAAGTCTCAATGATCTACTTGCAAAGATCCACATTTAACTCCTTTTCTTTCCTTTGCCTCTACATCTAAGCAATCACTAAGAACCTCTCTGACATTTGGCCAGTTCTTTACTTTCTTACAAGACTTTTACCCCATCTTCCTGCCTGGCCATAATCCATCATGTACATGGCTATGGAATTAATTCTCCCTGAAATATGATTTAAGTCATAACATTGCCTATTAAAACAAATTTGACAACTCTATCATGCTTAATAAGCCAAATTTTGTAGCCTCAAATTCAAGATGCTCTACAAGCTTTTATAAGATATCTCCTGAGTCTTTTTACTTGTTCAGCCAAGATAACTAATTTATCATTCATCTAACATAGTGTACCTTTTCCCACTTCCACTAAACCCAGAATGTTTTTGCTCCAAACTACTCTATACAATATTATCCATTATTCAACTATAAGTGTATAACTAATATATGCAGCTATATGTGAGTGCTTCCTTTGAATGCCAAGAATATTAATAGTATAATTTCTACAATTTAATGTCAATATGGATTAATTCTCTTAAAACTTCATGATAAAATAATTCATTCATGATAAAATCATGAATGTATGGTTGATCTATTTATTCCTTCAAAAATTAAATCAAGCATCTACACTGTGCCAAGAAATTATGATAAGCAAGAAAATAAACATAGCTTCTACCTTCATGGAACTTAAAGTTTAGTGGAAAAGACTAATAGTTACAATAATATATTATAATTATTACAATAGGTGAAAAATAGATGCTTTAAAATATACACCAACACATGTCGAAATGTGAATAACTAAAACAAACCCACAAAAACCTATTACAATATCTTTGGAAGAATTTCTATTGGCTATAAAATCAATTGAACTGAAATGGGAAAAATAGCAAGTGACTGTTTCATGCTTTGTCTCATGATCGTGATCTTAAAATCAATCAAAGCCTTTTATTCTGATGCCATACCATCTACTTCCCATCTCAGAAACCCAGTTTTTGTTCCATGAAAAACGCTGAGTAACTATCCCTTTTCTGTACAAATGATACTTTTTGAGGCTACTAGAGTACGATTTCTCATCAGTCTTTCTGCATTTCTTTCAGAGAATTTCAAATAAACAGCAGAAATGGAAACAGGATTGCTGATGAAATATTAGATCATTGGAATTAAAGCCCTCATGGTTCATGTCACTCCTTGCAAAACACCGTAAGTTTGACTCAGTATCCTGTGCCAAGGAGGTAAAAGAGCCAGAAAATATCCTGTCCCCTGCTATCTTCCATTCATTATTTATACCATCCATAATTCCTTTTACAAACACCATGGTTATTGTAAAATTGTCAATCTTGTTAGCCTTTCTGGTGAATGTGTACTATTCATTTCATTATAATTTTAATTGACATTTTTCAGATTACTAATGATAAGCAGAAATTTTTATATGATTATAAGATATTTCAGTAGCTTCTTTAATGTGCCTGTTTGAGTTCTCTGTATTTCCTATTGTTTGGCTTTTTAAGATTAATTTGTAGTAGCTCTCAATATATGTCAAATAAGATTATTTTGTTAGTTATGTGTACTTTAAACAGCTTTGTCCTTTCTGCACCTTCGTTTTTCACTCTCAATGTTTTAGTTTTTTAAAGAACATAAACACAATTAAGCTAATGTATTAACTTTTCTTTATCAATTTTTAATTTGGGGTTAAGGTTTTTTTGTCTTCTGTTTAAGAATCCTTTTCTCCTATATTCCTATATTATCTTTTTAAAGTTTTATTGTTTACTCTTTCACATTAAGGTCTACAATTCACAAGGAGGGTGAAAATCAATGTGCCACATACATAAGAAAAATAAGAAAAACAAAAAATGAACCTAAAGAAAGTAGGCAATAATAAATTAATAATATAGAAAGTTGCCATACAATAGAGAAGACCAATAAAGCCAAAAAATAATTCTTGGAAAAGACAATAAAAATAGAGAAGACAATAATTACAAATATTAAGAATAAAAAATAAGAACATCATTATATATCCTGAGACTTTAAAATGATTATACAATGATATTATAAATATGTTTTTGTTAATAAATTTGAACTGACACAAGATGAAATAGACAGTGGGCATAGTCCTTTAACTACTGGGGAACTTGAATATGCAATTGAAAATATTGCCCAGACTTATGCCTTACTGAAATACCCCCAGAACCTAAAGTAGACCTCCAATTATTCTAAATGCCCAATAAATATTTTATAAATGACTAACTGACTCTTTAGGACAATCTCAGAGATGGTTACTGGGAATGGAAATAATGTTTCTAAAGGGAAATATGACAATAAATTTTTAAAAAACTGAAAAAAAATTTACTTTAAAAGATAATTCCTTTTAAAGGCATTTACCCAAAAGAGGTAGCCAGAGATGTGCAAAATAATTGTCTTTTTTCAAAAATAATATTTTAAATGTAAGCAAATTCAAGGTCTAACAACAAGGAATGGATTAAATCATTAACATGTATATAGATACGGGGTAGATGCACTAATTATTCTGTAGGTAAACATATTCATCATATAGAATGTATTGACATTAGAAAACACAAAATATTGTTGAATGAACAAAATATTTACAAAAGAGCAAGTACAATATGCTCTCAACCTTGCACTTTTACCTAGAAATAGAATGCCTATATTTATAGGTAAAATATATGGCAGCACACACTGTATGTTATCCTTACAAAATGTCTACCCTTTTAGCCTGCCCAAAGTGATAGTATTCAATCAAGACATGTTTTTTCAGAACGCAATAGCACTGAATAGTTTTCTTCTCCCATTTTATACAGAAGTTAGAGATTTTAAAATGAGTTTGGTGCACTTTTCAGGATTAGGAGGTGAGGAGTACAAATATTCACCTAATTTCCATCCCTTTGAACCTTATCTGCCCCCACATTCTGGCTTGTTACAAGGACAAAGCAGGTACTGAGTAATGAAAAGCTACAAAACAAAATCAAGGAAAAGGAGGCTATTTCCTAATCTGAGCCAGAGCATATCCAGGGTGAGACACTGAGGATGAGACTGAATCAGTACAACTTTGCTTAGAATAGTCTTAAATCGGAGCCAGTTACTGTACTCCAACTATGCACCTCTCCTCCACAGGTAATTCGTGCTTTAAATATATCAATTAATCCAGACCCTAGAAAGGGACATGTATCATTTGTTTAGATTTGCTCTCACACCTCATTACAGCTATTATCACTACATCAAAGAAGTAGGTACTGTATATGAGGGATAATTAAAGGTTTTAAATTCAGTGATGCTCAGCAAGAAAGAGATTGCTATGAAATAGATGGTAGTGAAAAAAATTGAGTTAGAAAAACTAAAAAAAAAAAAAAAAATGTTTAATTAGGTATACAGATTGTATTGATATAGGGGGCCCTAAATCTTGAGAGACACAAAGGATAAAAGATTAAAGGGTTGGAAAACACTTCTATAATGACGCTTAAATTTTAGTCTAAATGCCTGTTTATTTTTCTGTCTTTTCAATAGTCTATGATCTCTTGAATGCATGATCTATGTCATCTTCATCTTTATAGCCCCCCACTGAGCAAGATGTCTGGCACAAAGGAAAAAATGTAATAAACATAAGTTGAGAACACACATTTATGAATAAGAACTAAAGAAAGATAAAGAAGTAAAAACACGTCATTCAGAAGAAGTGAAACAATTGAGTTATATTTTATGCATATACTAGAGACTTGAAACTTTCCGGGTTTAAAAGTCTAAGCCCATGAGTAGGCATGGCATCCTCACTTCTGGGAGAAAATGAATTTAACAGCATTGCTCATTCATGTTTTAATCACTTGTCATTGAGATCTATAAGAAGAAGCAATTTTTCATCATTGAAAATGAGTAAGAATTCTTATTTCTGCTGCAAGAGCAGCAAATTTTATTGAAAAAAAATCAACAATTAGGTTACTAGTCAATACTCTCCAGTTTTGAAGATCACCAAAGTAGATTCAAATTTTCATGTGCATGCTGTGAATTCCTGTGTGAATACAGAAATAAATACATGAGATAGGCTATTAAATTCATTCCCATTTTAAACCCTAATATTCTACAATTAGAGCATAAATTCCTCATTTTGAAAACAGTTATATAATATATGCTACATAATAGAAAACTAACAATTACAGAAAGATATAGGCCAGAGATTCCAGATTAAATTTTAATATTTATTTGGAGCCATATCTGCTTACCTTAAGTACATATTTAAGGACACCATACTTCTAATTTGGGGTATTACAAGCAAAGAGTATTTTGGTGGAGAATATATTCTCCAAAAATTAACCATATGCACCCATGAGCTTATTAACATTTCTTATATATCTATTATTTAGGAATAACATTAACTGTTGAACTTTTTAAAAATAGCTTTCAATCTCAACATATATTTTTATATAAGTAATTCAGTAGCTGTTATATTCTTTTTAATTTCTTCATTTAACTTATTGGTCCTTCTCTGTGCCGAACTTTGCCCTACAAATTTTGGGGATACAAAAATTAATGACCATACCATATCTGGCATAAGTAATGACATTTTATCCTTCTAAGTACAATTGGGAGAATATTATATAACTTCAGCATTATTCTGATCCCAGGACTTCAGAGAGCCATTGCCATTTGGTGAGAAACAGCAGGCAGGTTGCATCCAATTTGCCATTCCTGATATATGATATCAAATAACTCAGTCTAGATGAAGATAGTTCATAATCCATGGATGCTTATGTATATTAAGGCAGAATTTTGATAAGTGAAGTGTGTGCTATATTAGTTCAATGGAGGGAGAGACCACAGTAGGTGGGAACATGAACAGAGGTGAATTCTGGGAACTTCCACTGGGTCTTGAAATATGGCTTAAAATTTAAAGGGAGAGAATGGGGACTTCCCTGGTGGTGCAGTGGTTAAGAATCCGCCTGCCAATGCAGGGGACATGGGTTTGAGCTCTGGTCCAGGAAGATCCCACATGCAACTAAGCCTGTGCACCACAGCTACTGAGCCTGCACTCTAGTGTCTGCATGCCACAACTACTGAAGCCCGCACACCTATAGCCCATGCTCCACAAGAGAAGCTACCACAATGAGAAGCCCGTGCACCACAATGAAGGGTAGCCCCTGCTCACTGCAACTAGAGAAAGCCAGCATGCATCAACAAAGACCCAACACAGCCAAAAATAAATAAATTTAAAAATAAATAAATAAATAAGGGAGAGAATGTTCTAAAAGTGCAAAAATGTAGGTAGAGGATAAATGTGCTCTGCCTTTATCACAATGCAAAGTAATATTTTTTTTTAAATGTGTGCTAATGTAATTTTTTAAATCCCAATGAAAACACCCAATTCTAGTTTATTTTACTGTGACTATTAAATCCACCTTCCCCACCCATGCTTTCAATGAATTTTAAACTTAAGACATGTTTCTCTTCAGCTTGTGCCTTTCCAGCTAGAATTTAAATTTTCCAGCCTATCACCTCTTATCCCCTTGAGCATTTTATTTGTCATTCTCTGTACAAGTCACAAATACATGGATACTTTCTGGAAAAGAGTAAAGACTGTTGTGGTGACAATAACTTCTCATGTGCAGACTTGCATGAGTATATGAAGAAGTGTAAAAATCACTGTCCCAGGAAATCATTTGGACAGGTTATTCTTTGACTTTGCCTTTCACTCACCATCCGTCATGAATTTCTTCTTCTATTCAACAAAAATTTATTGGGTGCAACCACCCACAAGATTTTGTCCCAAGCATTGTGGTTAAAAGAGTAATAAGATTAATAAGAAATGACCCTTGCCCTCAAAGACCAAATGTCTAATGAAGACAACAGATACTTTAAAAGATAAGTTTTTAAAATAGTAAAGTTCAACAATAGATATGTTCACAGAATGTCTTGAGAAAAGTATAAGAAATTATCTATAACCCAGCTTGAAGAGTGGATAGATCAAGGAAGACTTCAGTGAAGTGATGTTAGCCAGGCAAACAGACAGCCTTCTGATTTACCCTCCTAACAAAGATAGGAATACAACACTTACCTCACTGGAAATTGGCTTATATCATTTGCCCTCACTATGATTCTTACTACAGCACACAACTGACTAAGCTTTGACTTCTAATAAACAACCTGCTCATATTTTAACACCACCATACACCAAGTTTATAGTTTAGTGTTTCTGACACAGCATGGAGAGTACTACAGTGACCTAGGCTGTGATCGTTCTGCTGATACAGGAGGAACCACTGCCCAGGGCTGAGAAAAGAGAGTGATTTATCCTAGATTAGTGCTTCTCCAAGTGTTGTCTCTGGGTTTGCAACATTGTCAGTACCTAAGAACTTGTTAGAAATGCAAATTATCAAGCCCACCTCAGACCTACAGACTCAGAAACTCTGGGAGTGGGCCCAGGAATCTGTGCTTTACCAAGTACTCCAGGTATATTGGGTACACTTAAAGTTTGAGAACAATTTCCCTAGATAGGACCCAGATCATACCATATCAGTGAGCTTGGTTTCCCAAAAGTGATCTGGAGTGTTCTTACCAGAAAGAGAGGAATAGAAAATGGCCAGTTGACAAGATATGTCAAAAATATCTAGGATTTAAAAAAAAAAAAGCAGAAACCTAGGATTACCAAAAGTAAGGTGTAATACCTAGGCTGGTACTCTTTTGTATCCAAGCTCAGAAGTCAGCAGTTCAGTTTTATTCATGAATACAATATTTGGGAAAAAATAAGATGGTAATAGTATATATAAACTTTATTCTATTCTTTAATCACTTTAATTAGTGAAATTGTTAAGGAAAATTTAAAGTAAATCTTTTAAAAATCATATAGCCCTCCTTTTAAGTCAAAGATTGCAATTCAGATCTTTCTACAATATGACACTTGTACTCTACATTAGAATTTCTCTATGCCAAATAAATATGAAAATCTATATTTTTCCATTATATCATTTTAATATTCACTTTAATGACATAATATAAAAATTCCACTTTACTAAGAACATCCATAGCATAAATACCCTATAATAAGACATTTTAATTTCAGTAGCAAAAAAATCATGCTCTTGTATCACTATAGCATGATGGATAAGAGCATCCAAATTAGGTTTTTAGCACAACCTTTGGACTACATTAGCAGAAATAAATATTAACATAAGAAATATATGATGGAGAATCTTTAGTACTATATGAAACATTGTCAAAATGGTATATTGATCTTTAAGCCACCTAAAATAAATGTATTAAGAAATTCTATATATTTCTCTAGATAAAATTCTCACTATTTCATACATATTTTAGACAGTCTAAGCAGGAAGAACTTATTAAACCTTAAGACAAATCCTGATAGGTTGTGTAAGAAATTCATGGGTATGCCTAGACAAAATTCCATGATTAGAGAATATATTCCTATAAGTGGCTTTGAAGTCAACTATTTTTTAAGATAGGTAAATAAGATTCCTCTTGTATTTTGATTTCCTAATGAAAAGAAAGTAAATATTCATATAAATTACTCTAATCACTTCATGCTCACTTCAATGAAATAGCTGATTCATAGGAAACCTAAAACCCTGAGGAAAAAACTTATCAATATGTATAGAGGAACCAGGAAAGGGACTCATTTTATCTGAAGAACATGGGGGAGATACTCAATCTTTTTTTTTTAATTTTTTTCCCCCATGAATAGCAGTGCAGAGGCTAAAATTCTGAGAGAAACACTGGTTTCCTAGCCAGAAAACTGAGAAAAGGGGCCTCTTGAAGGTAGAGTGTTGCGAAAATACTAAGAATGAGAGAAGAAATACTCTAATTATGTGTATGAACTGGCAGGAGTCCCCCTTCTCCCTCCAAGTTGTATATGCACAGAACACATCCAAGAAGCATGGCAAACATTGTAAGAGCTGAACTATGATGCAAAGTACTGATCAAGTCCTACCTGAATCTTTGTGGTACATCCAAGGGGACAGACACAAACAGCATAGCAAAGCCCTTCAAAACTATGAATATTGGAACAACTGCCCACAGAAGGTGAAACAGAATTTGTGATCTGAAGCTGACTGGGTTGACTGACTGCTAAAAACAAATTCAAAAATTTCCAGAGGATTTTAACGAGTCCAAAAGCCTCACAACATAATATTCAGAATTCCCAGGAGGCAATCAAAGTTCTTCAGCATACAAAGGACCAGGAAAATTTGAACGATCCTCAAAAGAAAAGATAATCAACTGATGCCAGTCTCTGAATGACACAGATGTTGAAATTATAGAACAAGAAGCAATGTGACTATTTTCCGTAAGAAAAAGGTAAGCAGTTTAAAGTAACTGAAAAGGTATAAATTCTCAGCAGAGAAGGAAGAACTATTAAAAATAACCAAAAGGAAATAGAATTATAAAATACAATACCTAAAAATTTTAAAATGCTATATAGGCTTATAGCAGAATGGAAATGACAGGTGAAAGATTCAGTGAACTTGAAGGTGGATCAATAGATGATCCCACCCAAAGAACTGAGAACAACAACAACAAAAATATATTTTAAACCAAACTTCAGGGTTCTATTGGATAGTATCCAAAGGCCTAACATTTGCAAATTGGAACCCCAGAAGGAAAGAAGGGAGGGATTGGTGAAGATAAAATATATGATTAAATAGTAGCAGAAAATCTGTCCAAATTTGGTGAATGACATAAATAAAAAATTCAGGAAAATTAGAGAAATCCAAACAGAAAAATGTCAAAGACCATGCCCACAAATATCATAATAAAACTTCTGAAAACCAAAGACGAGGGAGAAAATCATGAAAACAGGCCAAGAAAAGGATACATTATATATTGGAGAGCAATGGCTCTGGACTTCTCATCAGAAATTATGAAAGCCAGAAGACAGTGGGATACCTTTAATTTGCCTCCCATCCCCACCAAAAAGGAAAAAAAAAAAAAAAAAGGCAACTTCTAAAGCAGAATCTTATATCCAGTGAAAATATCCTTCAGGAACAATAGCAAAAAAAAGCAATCTCATATGAAGAAAACAAAGGGAATTAATTAATAGCAGATCTGCCCTAAAATAAGTAATAAAGGAAATTCTTCACACTGAAGAGAAATAATACCAGAAGGAAACTTGTAACTTCAAGAATGAAGGAGGAGCAACACAAATGGTAAATATAATAAATTATTTTTCTCCTCTTAAGATCTAAAATATATATGACTTCTAGTTGTCTAAAATTTTCACTTTATTTTTGGTTTCAGCAATTTGATTAGGAATTATCTACTTTTTTTCTTTTTTCTACATTCTGTATTTATACTGTTTGGGTTCTCTGGAATTCTTCAATCTATGATTAGTATACCTTCTTTAATTTTGGAATATTATCAGCTATTATCTTTTCTAGTATTTTCTCTGCTCAAAATCTCTCATTGATGGACCCTTAAGATGGCAGAGGAATAAGATGTGGAGATCACCTTCCTCCTAACAAATACATCAGAAATACATCTATATGTGTAACAACTCCTACCGAACATCTACTGAATGCTGGCAGAAGACCTCAGACTTCCCAAAAGGCAAGAAACCCCACATACCTGGGTAGGGCCAAACAACAAAGAAAAAAACAGAGACAAAAGAATAAGAATGGGACCTGCACCTCTGGGAGGGAGCTGTGAAGGAGAAAATGTTTCCACACACTAGGAAGCCTCATCACTGGTGGAGACGGGGGTTGGGTGGTGGGGGGAAGCTTTGGAGCCACAGAGGAGAGTGCAGCAACAGGGGTGCAGAGGGCAAAGCAGAGAGATTCCTGCACAGAGGATCGGTGCCTACCAGCACTCACCAGCCTAAGAGGCTTGTCTGCTCACCTGTTGGGGTGGGTGGGGGCTGGGAGCTGAGGCTCAGGTGTTGGAGGTCAGATCCCAGGGAGAGGACGGGGGTTGGCTGCGTGAACACAGCCTGAAGGAGGCTAGTGTGCCACAGCTAACTGAGAGGGAATCCAGGAAAAATCTAGACCTGCCTAAGAGTCAAGAGACCATTGTTTTGGGTTGCGTGAGGAGAAGGGATTCAGAGCACCACCTAAACGAGCTTCAGAGATGGGCGTGAGCCATGGCTATCAGTGCAGACACCAGAGACGGGCATGAAACACTAACAGTGCTGATGCAGCCACCAAGAAACCTCTGTGCAAACACAGGTCACTATCCACACCTCCCCTCCCTGGAGCCTGTGCAGCCAGCCACTGCCAGGGTCCCATGGTCCAGGGACAACTTCCCCGGGAGAACACAAGGTATGCCTCAGGCTGTTGCAAAGACTTGCCAGGCTCTGCTGCTGCAGGCTCATGCCACATTCCATACCCATCCCTCCCACAGGCCTGAGTGAGTCAGAGCTTCCTAATCAGCTGCTGCTTTAACCCCCTCCTGTCTTGGCAAAGAACAGATGCCAAAGGGTGACCTACATGCAAAGGCAGGGCCAAATAAAAAGGTGAACCCCAGGAGGCATGTGAACAAAGAAGAGAAAGGGAAATTTCTCCATGCAGCCTCAGAAGCAGCAGATTAAATATGCACAATCAACTTGATGTACCCTGGATCTGCAGAATACCTGAATAGACAATGAATCATCCCAAAGATGTGGCGGTGGACTTTGGGAGCAACTGTAGACTTCAGGTTTGCTGTATTTGACTGACTAGTTTCTGATTTATATGGTTATCTTAGTTTATTTTTTATCAGTTTTTATCACTGGTGGATTTGTTTACTGGTTTGGTTGCTCTTTTCTTTTCTTTTTTTAAATTATTTTTAAATTTTTATTTTTATTTTAATAATATTTAATTTTTTAAATTTTAATAACTTTATTTTATTTTATTGCTTTCTTTCTTTTTTCTCTCACTTTTCTTCTGAGCCCTGTGGCTGACAGGGCCTTGGTGCTCCAGCCTGGTGTCAGGTCTGAGCCTCTGAAGTGGGAGAGCCAAGTTCAGGACATTGGACCACGAGAGAACTCCTGGCCCCACATAATATCAATTAGTGAGAACTCTCCCAGAGATCTCTGACTCAACACTAACACCCAGCTCTACCCAACGGCCAGCAGACTCCAGTGCTGGACACCTCAAGCAAGACAATGAACAAGACAGGAAAACAAATCCACCCATTAGCAGAAAGGCTGCCTAAAATCATATTAAGTTCTAAGACACCCCAAAACACTCCACCGGACTCGGTGCTGCGCAACAGAGACAACATGCATTCCCACCCATCAGAACACAGGCACCAGTTCCTTCCACCAGGAAGCCTACACAATGCACTGAACCAAACTTACCCACTGGGGGCACACCAAACCAATGGGAACTACGAACCTGCAGCTTGCAAAAAAGAGATCCGAAACACAGTAAGTTAAGCAAAATGAGAAAACAGAGAAATACCCAGAAGATGAAGGAGCAAGGTAAAAACCCATGAGAACAAACAAATGAAGAGGAAAAAGACAGTCTACCTGAAAAAGAATTCAGAGTAATGATGGTAAAGATGATCCAAAATCTTGGCAATAGAATGGAGAAAATACAAGACACATTTAACAAGGACCTAGTAGAACTAAAGAGCAAACAAACAATGATGAACAACAAAATAAATGAAATTTTAAATTCTCTAGAAGGAATAAATAGCAGAATAACTGAGGCAGAACAACAGATAAGTGATCTGGAAGATAGAATAGTGGAAATAACTATGCAGAGAAGAATAAAGAAAAGGGATGAAAAGAATTGAGGACAGTCTCATAGATTTCTGGGCAACACTAAATGCACCAACAATTGAATTATAGGGGTCCCAGAAGAAGAGAAAAAGAAAGGGACTGAGAAAATATTTGAAGAAATTATATTGAAAACTTCACTAATATGGGAAAGGAAATTGTCAATCAAGTCCAGGAGCACAGAGGGTCCCATACAGGATAAATCCAAGGAGAAACATGCCAAGACACATCTTAATTAAACTATCAAAATTAAATACAAAGAAAAAATATTAAAAGCAGCAAGGGAAAAGCAACAAATAACACACAAGGTAATCCCCATAAGGTTAACATCTGATCTTTAAGCAGAAACTCTGCAAGCCAGAAAGGAGTGGCAGGACATATTTAAAGTGATGAAAGGGAAATATTTACAGCCAAGATTACTCTACCCAGCAAGGATCACATTCAGATTTGAAGGAGAAATTAAAACATTTACAGACAAGCAGAAGCTAAGAGAATTCAGCGCCACCAAACCAGCTTTACAACAAATGCTAAAGGAACTTCTCTAGGGAGAAAACTCAAGGGAAGAAAAAGACCTACAATAACAAATCCAAAACAATTGAGAAAATGGTAATAGGAACATACATATTGATAATTACCTTAAATGTAAATGGATTAAATGTTCCAACCAAAAGACATAGACTGGCTCAATGGATACAAAAACAAGACCCGTATATACGTTGTCTACAAGAGACCCACTTCAGACCTAGGGACACATACAGACTGAAAGTGAGGGGATGGAAGAAGATATTCCATGCAAATCGAAATCAAAAGAAAGCTGGAGTAGGAACTCTCATATCAGACAAAATAGACTGTAAAATAAAGATTATTACAAGAGACAAAGAAGGACACTACATAATGATCAAGGGATCAATCCAAGAAGAAGATATAACAATTGTAAATATTTATCCACCCAACATAGGAGCACCTAAATTCATAAAGCAAATTTTAACAGCCATAAAAGGGGAAATCAACAGTAACACAATCATAAGGGACTTTAACAGCCCATTTTCACCAATGGGCAGATAATCCAAAATGAAAATAAATAAGGAAACACAAGCTTTAAATGATACATTAAACAAGATGGACTTAATTGATATTTATAGGACATTCCTTCCAAAAACAACAGAATACACATTTTTCTCAAGTGCTCATGGAACATTCCCCAGGATAGATCATATCTTGGGTCACAAATCAAGCCTTGGTAAATTTAAGAAAATTGAAATCATATCAAGCATCTTTTCCGACCACAACACTATGAGACTAGAAATCTATTACAGGGAAATACCTGTAAAACATACAAACACATGGAGAGTAAACAATACACTACAAAATAACGAAGAGTTCACTGAGGAAATCAAAGAGGAAATCAAAACTTACCTAGAAACAAATGACAATTAAAACACGACAGCCCAAAAATTATGGGATGCAGCAAAAGCATTTCTAAGAGGGAAGTTTATAGCAATACAATCTTACCTCAAGAAACAAGAAAAATCTCAGATAAACAACATAATCTTACACCTAAAGCAATTAGAGAAAGAAGAACAAAAACCCCCAAAGATAGCAGAAGGAAAGAAATAATAAAGAACAGATAATAAATAAATAAAAAAGAAATGAAGGAAACAGTAGCAAAGATCAACAAAATTAAAAGCTGGTTCTTTGAGAAGATAAACAAAATTGATAGTCCATTAGTCAGACTCATCAAGAAAAAAGGGGGATGACTCAAATCAACAGAATTGGAAATGAAAAAGGAGAAGTAACAACTGACACTACAGAAATACAAAGGATCATGAGAGACTACTACAAGCAACTATATGCCAATAAAATGGACAACTTGGAAGAAATGGACAAATTCATAGAAAAGCACAACCTTCTGTGACTGAACCAGGAAGAAATAGAAATATAAACAGACCAAACACAAGCACTGAAATTGAAACTGTGATTAAAAATCTTCCAACAAACAAAAGCTCTGTACCAGATGGATTCACAGGAGAATTCTATCTAACGTTTACAGAAGAGCTAACACATATCTTTCTAAACTCTTCCAAAATATAGTAGAGGGAGGAACACTCCCAAACTCATTCTACGAGGCCACCATCACCCTGATACCAAAAACAGACAAAGATGTTACAAAAAAAGAAAACTACAGGCCAATATCAACTGTTGAACATAGATGCAAAAATCCTCAACAAAACACAACAAACAGAATCCAGCAGCACATTAAAAGGATCATACACCATGATCAAGTGGGTTTATCCCATGAATGCAAGGACTCTTCAATATACACAAATCATTGTGATACACTATATTAACAAACTTAAGGATAAAAACCATATGATAATCCCAATAGATGCAGAAAAAGCTTTCAACAAAATTCAACACCCATTTATGATAAAAACTCTCCAGACAATAGGCATAGAGGTAACTTACCTCAACATAATAATGGCCAGATATGACAAACCCACAGCCAATATTGTTCTCAATGGTGAAAAACTGAAACCATTTCCACTAAGATCAGGAACAAAACAAGGTTGCCCACTCTCACCACTATCATTCAACATAGTTTTGGAAACTTTAGCCACAGCAATCAGACACAAAAAAGAAATAAAAGGAATACAAATCAGAAAAGAAGAAGTAAAACTGTCTCTGTTTGCAGATGACATGATACCATATATAGAGAATGCTAAAGATGTTACCAGAAAACTACTAGAACTAATCAATGAATTTGGTAGAGTAGCAGGATACAAAATTAATGCATAGAAATCTCTTGCATTCCTATACACTAATGATGAAAAGTCTGAAAGAGAAATTAAGGAAACACTCCCATTTACCACTGCAACAAAAAGAATAAAATACCTAGGAATAAACCTACCTAAGGAGAGAAAAGACCTGTATGCAGAAAACTATAAGACACCGATGAAAGAAATTAAAGATGATACCAACAGATGGAAAGATATACCATGTTCTTGGATTGGAAGAATCAACATTGTGAAAATGACTATACTACCCAAAGCAATCTACAGATTCAATGCAATCCCTCTAAAACTACCAATGGAATTTTTTACAGAATTAGAACAAAAAATTTCATAATTTGTGTGGAAACACAAAAGACATTGAATAGCCAAATAGTCTTGAGAATGAACAACAGAGCTGGAGGAATCAGGCTCCCTGACTTCAGACTATACTACAAAGCTACAGCGATCAAGACAGTATGGTACTGGCACAAAAACAGAAATACAGATCAGTGGAACAGGATACAAAGCCCAGAGATAAACCCATGCACATATGGTCAACTTATCTTTGAGAAAGGAGGCAAGAACATACAATGGAGAAAAGACGGCCTCATCAGTAAGTGCCGCTGGGAAAATTGGTCAGCCAAATGTAAAATAATGAAATTAGAATACTCCTTAACACCATACACAAAAATAAACTCAAAATGTATTAAAGACCTAAATGTAAGGCCAGACACTATAAAACTCTTAGAGGAAAACATAGGCAGAACACTCTATGACATAAGCCACAGTAAGATCCTTTTTGACCCACCTCCTAGAGAAATGGAAATAAAAACAAAAACAAAAAAAATGGGACATAATGAAACTTAAAACTTTTGCACAGCAAAGGAAAACATAAGCAAGATGAAAAGTCAGCC
This sequence comes from Lipotes vexillifer, assembly GCF_000442215.2. Taxonomy (NCBI): domain Eukaryota; kingdom Metazoa; phylum Chordata; class Mammalia; order Artiodactyla; family Lipotidae; genus Lipotes; species Lipotes vexillifer. The sequence continues at coordinate 1,787,220 of NW_006790302.1, forward strand.
CTCAGAATGGGAGAAAATATCTGCAAATGAAGCAACTGACAAAGGATTAATCTCCAAAATATAAAAGCAGCTCATGCAGGTCAATATCAAAAACACAAACAACCCAATCGAAAAATGTGCAGAAGACCTAAACAGACATTTTTCCAAAGAAGATATAGAGATTTCCAACAAACAAATGAAGGGATACCTATCATCACTAATCATTAGAGAAACGCAAATAAAAACTACAATGAGGTATCTCCTCACACCGGTCAGAATGGGCATCAATCAAAAAATCTACAAACAATAAATGCTGGAGAGAGTGTGGAGAAAAGGAACCCTCTTGCACTGTTGGTGGGAATTTAAATTGATACAGGCACTATGGAGAACAGTATGGAGTTTCCTCAGAAAACTAAAAATAGAACTACCATATGACCCAGCATTCCCACTACTGGGCATATACCCTTAGAAAACCATAATTCAAAGAGTCATGTACCACAATGTTCTTTGCATCACTATTTAACAATAGCACAGACATGGACGCAACCTAAGGGTGCATCAACAGATGAATGGCTAAAGAAGATGTGTCACATATATACAGTGGAATATTACTCAGCCATAAAAAGAAACGAAATTGAGTTATTTGTAGTGAGGTGAATGGACCTAGAGGTTGTCATACAGAGTGAGGTAAGTCAGAAATAGAAAAACAAATACTGTATGCTAACATATATATATGGAATCTAGTAAAAAAAAAATCGTTCTGAAGAACCTAGTGGCAGGACAGGAATAAAGACACAGCCATAGAGAATGGACTTGAGGACATGGGGAGGTGGATGGTAAGCAGAGATGAAGTAAGAGAGTGGCATTGACATATATACACTACCAAATATAAAATGGAAAGCTAGTGGGAAGCAGCTGCATAGCATAGGGAGATCAGCTTGGTGCTTTGTGACCACCTAGAGGGGTGGGATATGGAGGATGGGAGGGAGATGCAAGAGGGAGGGGATATGGGGATATATGTATATGTATAGCTTATTCATTTTTTTAGAAAGCAGAAACTAACACACCATTGTATAGAAATTATACTCCAATAAAGTTGCTAAAAATAAACAAAGAGAAAAAACAAAAATAGTATAAAGAAATCAAAATAGAATTCTAAATCTTTTTTTGAGTAAAGCCAGAAAACAAAAGGAACAAACAGAATGCTAAACACAAAATGGCAGACTTAAGCCCTGACATATCTATGATTACTTTTAATGAAAAGAAGTTGTTCCAGTTTCCAAAAGGAAGAAAGTGGGTTCTGATCAGCTTTGTGATAATCCTGAACAAAAACTTTATAATGAAATAATTACATGTCAACACAATGGGACCAGAGAATGAGCAATTAGATGGGGTGTGGTGACATAATATATTTTATGAAATTCTTTGAACAGGTATCAGGTTAGTAATTATTAATGTGGTAATTTTGGTCATACAAAAATACATAGTGGGGAAGAGACCTTCAAGATGCCAGAAGAGTAAGACATGGAGATCACCTTCCTCCCCACAGATACATCAGAAATACATCTATATGTGGAACAACTCCTACAGAACACCTACTGAAGTCTGGCAGAAGACCTCAGACTTCCCAAAAGGCAAGAAACTCCCCATGTACATGGGTAGGGCAAAAGAAAAAAGAGAAATCAGAGGCAAAAGAATAGGGTTGGGACCTGCACCACTGGGAGGGAGCTGTGAAGGAGGAAAAGTTTCCACACACTAGGAAGCCCCTTCACTGGCAGAGTGATTGGGGGGAACCTTTGGAGCCAAGGAGGAGAGCGCAGCAACAGGGGTGCAGAAGGCAAAGTGGAGAGATTCCCGCACAGAGGTTCTGTGTCGACCAGCACTCACCAGCCCGAGAAGCTTGTCTGCTCACTTACCGGCCAGGTCGGGTGGGCGCTGGGACCTGAGGCTCTGGCTTCTTCGGAGGTCAAATACCAGGGAGAGGACTGGGGTTGGCTGCGTGAACACAGCTTGAAGGAGTCTAGTGCACCACAGCTAGCCAGGAGGGAGTCTGGGAAAAAGTCTGGACCTGTCTAAGAGGCAAGAGACCATTATTTTGGGGTGCATGAGGAAAGGGGATTCAGGGCACTGCTGAAACGAGCTCCAGAGATGGGCATGAGCTGCGGCTATCAGTGTGGACACCAGAGATGGGCATGAAACGCTAAGGCTGCTCCTGCAGCCACCAAGAAGCCTGTGTGCAAGCACAGGTCACTATCCACACCTCCCCTCCAGGAAGCCTGTGCAGCCCACCACTGCCAGGGTTCCATGATCCAGGGACAACATCCCTGGGAGAACACACATCACGCTTCAGGCTGTTGCAAATCACACTGGCCTCTGCTGCTGCAGGCTCTCCCCACATTCTGTACCCCTCCCTCCCCCGCGACCTGAGTGAGCCAGAGCCCCTTAATCAGCTGCTATTTTAACCCTGTCCTGTCTGAGCAAAGAACAGATGTCCGCAGATGACCTACACGCAGAGGTGGGGCCAAATCCAAAGCTGAACCCCAGGAGCTGTGCAAACAAAGAAGAGAAAGGGAAATGTCTCCCAGCAGCCTCAGGAGCAGCAGATTACATCTCCACAGTCAACTTGATGTACGCTGCATCTGTGGAATACCTGAATAGACAGCGAATCATCCCAAAATTGAGATGGCGGACTTTGGGATCAACTGTAGACTTGAGGTTTGCTTTCTGCAACTAATTTGTTTCTGGCTTTATGTTTATCTTAGTTCAGTATTTAGACTTTATTATCACTGATAGATTTGTTTATTGATTTGATTGTCTCTTCCTCCTTCTTTTATATATATATATTTTTTTTTTTCCTTTTTCTCTTTTTGTGAGTATGTATGTGTATGCTTCTTTGTATGATTTTGTCTGTATAGCTTTGCTTTTACCATTTGTCCTAGGGTTCTGTCTTTTTTTTTTTCATATAGTTTGTAGCACTTGATCTCATTGGTGAATTTGTTTTTAGGTTTGGTTGCTCTCTTCTTTCTTACTTTTTAATTTTTAATTTTTAATAATTAAAAAAAATTTTTATTTTAATAATTTTACTTCTTTTTCTTTTCTCTTTTTCTTTCTTTTTTTGTTTAACAAACATTAAACTCTTAAAAGGCTATGATAGAAACTTACATTTTGTGGAAGTAATCTGTTCTGCATAGCATTGAAAAGAAGGTGCATAAAGGACCTATGGTAAAATAATCTTGTTACATCATTACCCTACTTAAAATCATGAGTGATTCCATATTGCCAGGATAAAATACACAACTTTGAACATCCCTCCATAACTTGGTCCATTTCTACCTTTTGCCTTCTTTTCCACTGATTGTTCCATTAGTACCAAATGACTAGCACTGCCTCAAACAAGCCAGACTTTCACAGACTTCTAGAACACTGCATGGATTTCCATTTCAATGTCATTGACAGCCTTTTCTAGGTGGCCAAGTCCTTCTCAGCTCTCTAAGCTTTTCTCAACCTCTTTCATTAACCTTTCCATAACTCTCCCCTAATTAGATGATAGCTAGAAGATCTCTTTTCCCTCAGAGTAGTCTACATATTTAGCTATTTCAGTAACTACCTTGAAATTATTTGGCTATATTTTCCAGTCCCAAAGTCAGGGATAATGTCTTATTTGTTTTTGTATCATTAGCATCTAATGTAGTGAGGTGTTAACTCCAAAATCAGCACATACCTACTTGCTAAAACACCTTGTGTTCTCCACATATAATGGTGGATGATGACATATGAGCTAAGGCAAAGTGAAGAAACAAAGCCCAAAGTGACTTTTTTCCCATATGGAAAACGATTATCGTTCTACTGACAAACACAGAATTTAGCTTTTGGGAATTCAAATCTAATTCACTACAAAGGGGTTCAATCTAAATCATTGCAAAGAAAAAAAAAATCCTGAGTCACCAAAGCAAAGTCATTTCTTTTTTATTATCTACAGCATCAAAAGCTACCAAAATATAAATGAGGATGTCATTGTGAATTTTATTATGTACTTAAATAGGAAAAAATATTATTTAATATAAAGCAACAGTTTATAACAGTGTGTATGTTGCTAAGCTCCTCTTAAATGTATAGAGTAATCCTCTAAAACACTACATCTTAAAGTATGGTCCTAGGAAGTGCAATATCAGCATTACTTAGGAGCTTGTTAGAAATGCAAACAAATTCTTGGACTCCACCCAGGACTACTGATTCAGAACATGCATTTAACAAGATCACTAGGTGATTATACACACATTCAAATTTGAAAAAACAACAACAAGACTCTACTGTAAAAGATATCTAGAATATCAAGAAGAATACCAGAGTCTGACTAAAAATCTCTGAAGAAGAAAAAGTTTTTGCATTTACCCTGGTTGTGTCAACTCAGCAGCAGTGGCACATGTTCCTAATGCACAAGATTGCTGATAGCATTTGTATCCATCTTGTATCCCTGGTATCAGGCACCCATACTTGTCTACATCTACTGTTCACAAATAGTTAGCATTTTGAAATGAGTAGCTATATCAATCTATTTGTGTTGAAATAATCACCTAGTATTTATTTTTTTTTCCTGTGGAAGAATGTGCATGAGTCCATATGCTCCAATTTGACTTCAGAATTTATTCATTCTTTTTTAAATTTAAAGAATAGAAATGTACATTTTTGGACTACATTGAATTTAGGATATTACAAATTAATAGTAAAAAAATGCTTCAGGTAAAATTTGTTTCCCTGTTAATTCCTTTTCCTTACTGTACATTCGGAAACCAATGTCAGTTTCTCTCTTCAGCTGTAATTTGAAATGCAAGTAATTATTTAAATTCCTACTGATTATGCTGAGATTAAAAAAAAAAGAAAGCAAATTTTGATAAAAGAAATGCTTAAAATGTAATGACCTACTTAAAAGGAAAAAAGTGTATTGAATAGAGTTATAAAAACAGTAATTTTTTTGCATTTGAAACACCTATGATTTGACCATTTTTGTTTATCTTTCAAAATAAATAAGACATTGGCCAAGAAAGATTTTGGTAGCTTAACTATAAATAAATTCTCCCCCAGGTTAACAGACAAAACCTATAGCAGAAGCATATCAATAGGATTCTTTATTCTCCATCTCTGCTTTCTCAAAATCTTTATGAGTTCACCTAAACATGCACCATATGTGTCTTTTGAGGGCTAAAGACCCAGAGCTCTATGGACTCTGTCTGGAAGGAAGTTTTCAAGGATTATACCACTATTAACTTACATTTTATGGCAAAATAATTATACCTGCCAATTACTTAGATGCAATAAGAGAAGTCATTGCTCATATCAATTAAAAAGATAAAATTCAGTATGGAGATGAATTGGATTTTTAGATATTTTATTTTAGTTATCATTACAGTAAACACATCTCAGAAAGCACACCTTTATAAATACATTTTTAAAATCTTTAATGAGCAGAATGTAATAGATTAGGTTTTAATTTTCTACTGACCCAATTCTTAATCTTAGAAAACATTACTCCTAAATGCTTACAAATGTAAAATATCTACTCACTTCAACCAGTTCAATTGAATCCATATGTTTAAATTTATTTGCAGGTAGAGTTTAAGAGATTACCATTTGTGATTTTGGGTTTTTTTAACATCATAGTATACTATATTTAAAATAGGAATAGAGTAAGTCCAAAAGATGAAAATGAGGATTTATTTCATTTTTTTAATCCACTCTGACAACTGTGTTTGGACCATTCACATTGAGAGTAAGTACTGATATGGTTGGAATAATACCTACCATCTTTCTACTTGTTTCTTGTTGAATTTGTTTGTTGACCACCCACCCGCTTTGCCTTCTCTGGTCTTAATTGAGCATTTTACATGATTTCATTTTATCTTCTCTTTTATCATGTCACTTACAATTTTCTTTTAAAATTAGTGATTGCCCTAGAGTTTACAATAAAAATTTTGGAATAATCTACATCCACCTTCAAATAACAGGTTGTATACTTCACATGTTGCATGGATATCTTATAACAGAATATTCCCAATTCCTATCCCTTGGCCTATTGATGTCATTCATTTTATATATATATATATATATATATATATATATATATATATACACACACACATAAACATATGTATGTATAAATGTACATATATATGTACATATATATGCTAGAATAACTCAATGCAGTGTTACTCTTATTGCTTTAGTATTTAAAATTTTTTCTTTATTGTGGTAAAAGTCACATAACATAAAACATACTATTTTAACCATATTTAACTGTACAGTTCAGTGACACTAAGTACATTCACATTGTTGTGCAACTCTCATCCATCTCCCGAATTTTTCACCTTCCTAAATTGAAACTCTGTCTCCTTTGAAAATTAACTCCCCATTCCCCCTCCCTACCCCACCCCCACCCCATGGCCCCTGACATCTACCAATGTACTTTCTGACTCTATGAATTTGACTCTTCTAGGTACCTCACATATTTGGTATTTAATTGATCATTTTGATCAATTAAAATAATAATAATTTTTTCTTCTACCCTCTTCCTTTCTTTATGTTGGTCCAAACTCTGAACTATGTAGTTTTTTTCTCTGTCTAAAAATTTCTTTTAACATTTCTTATGGAGGAGGTGTGCTCACAATGAACTGCTTGCTTTTGTTTATTGAAAAAGTCTTTATTTCTCCTTCATATTTGAAGGATAATTTGGCTTTCTCCTTCATATTTGAAGGATAATTTGGCTTGATATGTAATTCCAGGTTGGTAATGTTCTCCTTTCAACACTTTAATATATCACTTCATTCTCTCCTTGATTGCAAGAAGTCTGTTGTAATTCTTATCCTTATTCCTCTGGAGTTAAGATGTTTTATTCCACTCTGGCTTCTGTCAATTCTCTGTGTATCTAATTATCAGAAATTTAAATATAATGTGTGTGTGTGTGTTTGGTATTTATCCCTCTTGGTGTTTATAGGGCATCTGGATCTGTGGTTTGGTGTCTGTCATTTGTTTTAGAAGGTTCTCAGCTATTATTACTTAAAATACTGCTGTTTTATGCTCTCTGTTATTCCACTGTGCATATTTTGATATTGTCTTTCAGTTCTTAAATCTCCTGTTCTTTTTATTTATTATTTTGTTTTTTACTTTTCTGTTGGAGAAGTTTTTATTGCCATATCTTCAAGTGCATTATTTCTTTCCTTGGCTATGTCAAGTCTACTAATGAGCCTGTTGAAGGCATTTTTCACTTCTATCACAGTTTTTGATTTCTAGCATTTCTTTTATATAATTTTTAGAGTGTCTATCTCTCTGTTTTTGTTTTACTTGGTTTTGTTTTCAATTTTTTTCTTTACATGTTGTCTACATTTTAAATTAGAGCCCTTAACATATGAAACAGTTATTTTAAATTCCTTGTTTGAAAATTCCAACATCTGTGTCATAACTGAGTCTGTGTTCTGATGATTCTTTTTCAGACTGTTTTCCCTTGCCTCTCTCCATGCTTTATTATTTTTACTTTAAATCTATAGATGTAGTATCAAGGAATGTGAACTGAAGTAAAAAGGCTTTTAATGTAAGGATTTACATTAATCTGTCTAAGAGGTGGGCTGTGTTTCATGTTTGCTGTAGCTATAGGTACCAGAGGTTTAAAAATCCTCTAGTCCTTGTTTTTGTCTTTTCTCTTGATTTTGGGACTTTCCTAAGTACTGTTCCTTAGAGAGAGCTTGTGTCTTATAGCTCTTTAAGTTGTAATCCACTGTTATTATACTAAATCCTTATTGGTGTGGTGGTAGGGTACAGAGGGCAGAAATGCTCTATAATTTTCTGATTAAGTCACAATTGATTGTAATCCCCCCACATGTTAAGTCAAACAGGAAGGCTGTATGAGGCTGGGGTAGAGAGGGATTCCCTTTTTCCAGCTGGAGTAAGTTTTCAGAACTGTACTCTGGCAAAGCCCTTTTCCCTAAAGAGCAAAACTTTGCTATGGAAAAGGCTCTGGACATGTTTCATAAGGTTTTCTCTTCCCCTTCCCCTTCCCCTGCCAGAACCACTGGGTTTTTCTTGTATCTTCATAGAATTCCCGGAAAGAAAGCCCAATAAAAGTGTGGGTGCCCTCTAAGAATTTTTCCCTCTCATACTTATCCACATTCTCACTCCAGTAATTCATCAGCATTACCATTTTAGTGTTCCTATCAGCTTATGGACCCAGAGTCTTCTGTTCCTGGTAAACAGATCTGCATTGATATAACTTTCAAGATGTCTAATTGTCTTCCAATTTCAGGATGGCACTTTGCCTTGTCACATCAGTTCTCTGGTGGGTCTAAGAAAAGTTGTTGATGTCCAGCTTCTTGCTGGAAGGATGGGCATGACTATTTCCAAGCTCTTTTCATGTCAAAGCTAAAAGCAGAATTCCTTAGAAAAGAAGTTTTGGTCTTCCCTGGTGGCAGAGTGGTTAAGAATCTGCCTGCCAATGCAGAGGACACAGGTTTGATCCCTCGTCTGGGAAGATCCTACATGCCACAGAGCATCTAAGCCTGTGAACCACAGCTACTGGGCCTGTACTCTAGAGCTCATGCATTGCAACTACTGAGCTCACATGCTGCAGCTACCAAAGCCCCCATGCTATAACTACTGAAGCCCATGCAATTAGAGCCCATGCTCTGCAACAAGAGAAGCCACCACAATGAGAAGCCCGTGCACCACAACAAAG
>NW_006790304.1:0-210 GCF_000442215.2 Lipotes vexillifer
TGGATACCAGGGTGGGAAGGGGGGGTGGGTTGAATTGGGAGATTGGGATTGACATATATATACTACTATATATAAAAGAGATAATGAATGAGAACCTACTGTATAGCACAAGGGACTCTACTCAATGCTCTGTGATGACCCAAAGAGGAAAGACATCCACAAGAGAGGGGATATATATATATATATATATATATATATATATATATATAT
>NW_006790306.1:0-1231 GCF_000442215.2 Lipotes vexillifer
ATGTATGTTCCTATTACCATTTTCTTAATTGTTTTGGGTTTGTTATTGTAGGCCTTTTCCTTCCCTTGTGTTTCCTGTCTAGAGAAGTTCCTTTAGCATTTGCTGTAAAGCTGGTTGGGTAGTACTGAATTCTCTTAGCTTTTGCTTGTCTGTAAAGGTCATAATTTCTCCATCGAAACTGAATGAGACTGTTGCTGGGTAGAGTAAACTTGGTTGTAGGTTTTTCCCTCACTTTAAATATGTCCTGCCACTCCCTTCTGGCTTGCAGATTTCCTGCTGGAAGATCAGCTGTTAACCTTATGGGGCTTCCCTTGTATGTTATTTGTTGTTTTTCCCTTGCTCCTTTTAATATTTTTTCTTTGTATTTAACTTTTGATAGTTTGATTAATATGTGTCTTGTCGTGTTTCTCCTTTGATTTATGCTGTATGGGACTCTCTGCGCTTCCTGGACTTGATTGACTATTTCCTTTCCCATATTAGGAAGTTTTCAACTGTAATCTTTTCAAATATTTTTTCAGTCCCCTTCTTCTTCTCTTCTCCTTTGGGACCCTTATAATTCGAATGTTGGTGCGTTTAATGTTGTCCCTAAGGTCCCTGAGACTGTCCTGAATTCTTTTCATTCTTTTTTCTTCATTCTGCTCTGCGGTAGTTATTTCCACTATGTTATCTTCCAGGTCATTTATCCGTTTTTCTGCCTGAGTTATTCTGATATTGATTTCTTGTAGAGAACTTTTAATTTCACTTATTGTGTTGTCCATCATTGTTTGTTTGCTCTTCAGCTCTTCTAGGTCCTTGTTAAACGTTTCTTGTATTTTCTCCTTTCTACTTCTAAGATTTTGGATCATCTTTACTGTCATTATTCTGAATTCTTTTTCAGGTATACTGCCTATTTCCTCTTCATTTGTTTGGTCTGATGGATTTTTACCCTGCTCCTTCATCTGCTGTGTGTTTCTCTGTCTTCTCCTTTTGCTTAACTTACTGTGCTTGGGGTCTCCTTTTCACAGGCTGCAGGTTCACAGTTCCCATTGTTTTTGGCGTCTGCCCCCAGTGGCTAAGGTTGGTTCAGTGGGTTGTATAGGCTTTCTGGTGGAGGGGACTGGTGCCTGTGTTCTGGTGTGCAGGACCGCATCTGGTGGTGTGTTTTGGGGTGACTGTAACCTTATTATGGTTTTAGGCAGCCTCTCTGCTAATGGGTGTGTTTGTGTTCCTGTCTTGCTAGTTGTTTGGCATA
>NW_006790307.1:0-20350 GCF_000442215.2 Lipotes vexillifer
TATCTGTGGGGAGGAAGGTGATCTCTGCGTCTTACTCCTCCGCCATCTTGGAAAGAGTCATCTAGAATTTATTTAGCTATCTTGTCAAGGAAGGATCTGAAAGTTTCATTTTAGAAGGGTGCCCATGGTAAATTTTCTCATGCAAATTCTTGTCTTGATATGCTGACTCATGTGACTATTTTACCTATTCAAAAAACAATTAAACATATAAATAAAACTCCAGAGTCTATAGAAAGTGGCTAAACACTTCTTTTCTAATGCTTCTGAATGTTGTGCTTGAAATTGTATTGTGAAATGTGTTAAGGAAATCTTTTTGCCTTTCTGAGCATATTGTCACCAAGGAGCTAGAAGGTGAGTTTAAAAACAGTTGCTGGCAGGACTGCTGCAGGGGACTAGGCTTCGTAAGTGGTGTCTCTAGGGGGAGGTAAATCCCAGCTTTTCACCTTGAAACAAGCAGGAATAATAAGAAGTGTGCTCTTTGGGAAGCATTGAACCTTAATGTCCTGTGTTCTGGCTTAGGCTTTTTGTGGTGCCCTCCCCTGTCTTTCACCTGTGACCCGGGGGGTGCCCTACACTTCTTACCAAGGCTTTGATGTGCCTGATGGTTGCACTGACCCTAGAAGCAAGCATTACAAACACAAAAGCACACAAGTCCCATGTTGTCCTCTAAGAGCTTTATAGTGTCTGGCCTTACATTTAGGTCTTTAATCCATTTTGAGTTTATTTTTGTGCATGGCATTAGGGAGTGTTCTAATCTCATTATTTTACATATAGCTGTCCAGTTTTCCCAGCACCGCTTATTGAAGAGGCTGTCTTTTCTCCATTGTATATTCTTGCCTCCTTTGTCATAAATTAGGTGACCATATGTGCATGGGTTTATCTCTGGGCTTTCTATCCTGTTCCATTGATCTATATTTCTGTTTTCATGCCAGTACCATACTGTCTTGATTACTGTAGCTTTGTAGTGTAGTCTGAAGTCAGGGAACCTGATTCCTCCAGCTTTGTTTTTCTTTCTCAAGATTGCTTTGGCTATTCGGGGTCTTTTGTGTTTCCATACAAATTGTAAAAATTTTTGTTCTAATTCTGTGAAAAATACCATTAGTAATTTGATAGGGATTACATTGAATCTGTAGATTGCTTTGGGTAGTATAATCCTTTTCACAATATTGATTCTTCCAATCCAAGGGTATGGTATATCTCTCCATCTGTTTGTGTCATCTTTGATTTCTTTCATCAGTATCTTACAGTTTTCTGAGTACAGGTCTTTTGCCTCCTTAGGTAGGTTTATTCCTAGGTATTTTATTCTTTCTGAAGCAATGGTAAATAGGACTGTTTCCTTAATTTCTCTTTCTGATCGTTTGCTGTTACTGTATGGCACAACACTATGGAGAACAGTATGGAGGTTCCTTAAAAAACTAAAAATAGAACTACCATATGACCCAGCAATCCCACTCCTGGGCATATACCCAGAGAAAACGATAATTCAAAAAGATACATGCACCCCAATGTTCACTGCAGCACTATTTACAATAGCCAGGACATGGAAGCAACTTAAATGTCTATCAACAGAGGAATGGCTAAAGAAGATGTGGCACATATATATAATGGAATATTACTCAGCCATAAGAAGGAACAACATAGTGCCAGTTGCAGAGGCATGGTTGGACCTGAAGACTGTCATACAGCGTGAAGTAAGTGAGAGGGAGAAAAACAAATATTGTATAATATCACTAATATGTAGCATTTAGGAAAATGGTACAGATGAACTTATTTGCAAAGCAGAAATAGAGACACAGATGTAGAGAACAAACTTATGGATACCAAGGGGAGAGGGGGTGGGATGAACTGGGAGATTGGGATTGACATATATACACTACTATGTATAAAATAGATAATGAGAACCTACTGTAGATAATAAGAACCCACTGTATAGCACAGGGAACTCTACTTAATGCTCTGTGGTGACCTAAATGGGAAGGAAATCTAAAAAAAGAGGGGATATATGTATACATATAACTAATTCACTTTGCTGTACAGCAGAAACTAACACAACATTGTAAAGCAATTATACTCCAATAAAAATTAACTTAAAAAAATAAAAAAGCATACAGATTGCAGTCAAGAGCTATAAATGAGTGAAGTGGGCCTGCAGTGAATGGGCAGCACAGCCCAGACAGAAGGAGAGGTTTCTACTCAGCTCTCAACCAGGACACATACATGACCCACGTTATTAGAGATTCCATTCTTTATTTTCAAAAGAAACACAAAATCCAGACTATCTTTTAGATGCAATTTTGTAATTTAAAAATATTCTATTCTGATTATTCAAGTTTTTTTGGAAAAAATAACCAACCATGGCAGCAGGCTGGATCTGGCCTGGGAGCTGCCTGCTGGGACTTCTGCCCCAGATGAAACAATCCCAGGAAAAGACATCTTAGCAGTTCACCTCTGCACTCAGTGGTTCATATAGCCCACATTTTAAGACTTAAGGGCTTGTTTTTAGTTCAAAAGGAATCACTTTTGAACCAGAGACTGTTTAATGCCACATGCACAGAATGTATGAAAGAGCTATAGCACCGTGGTCTTGACCATTCTTGATCATTAGAGACGATCTGCACACCGAGTAAGAGGAAAGAGATGTTGGTCAGTTAATGTGGTTTTGTGCTGTCCATCTATGATCTTGCTGCAGACTCTATTAACATTGACCCTTCAACACATACCCTGCTTTAACGAGGAGGTGGTACCAACATGATGAGCTAACCATGAGGAACCCCCTCCAGAAGAGACCACCCAAAAAGAAGCTGAATTAAAGTCCCCATAATACAAACCATTGCTCCTGGAAAATGAAAAAGACTTAAGAGATGATTGAAATTTACAGTGATTTCAAACCCACTTGGCCTCTGTCTCTTTCCCCCAAATAAAGCAGTCTCATTTCATGTGATTTGCTATAGTTTGTGATTGTAAGAGTCATCCATTTAGGACCTGGAAACAATTATGTCAGAATACAACTATTATAAACCCATAGTAAACTGGATCACCTGAATTTTATGGTTGTGCATCTGGCTCACCTGGATCTTAGACATAAACTGTGTCTACAGGATGCAAAGTCAGAGAATGTTTTCTTTAATTTCAACAAATGAGTACTGAGTTTTATGCCAAGTGTTAGAAATTGAAAGATAATTCTGACAATACCTGTCATCCAAACCCTGAAGTCTATAAGGAAAGCGAGAACTATAAGTGACAAGCTAGATGTTAGGCGTTGCTGTGACAGTGGTATGTACTGCTCCACCGGCAACTCCTGCTGCTTCTACTCCAGCGTTTATGTGGAATCTATCTGCATCCCTCTGTTGGCATTATCCTAGTCTAAGACGCTGTTATCACTCCTGGACCACCCACAGCCTGCTGTCTGCTCCTCACATGTCCTTTCCTGCCACTGCCCTCCCCATCCAATTCATAGCAACCAGAGTAATCAAAAACATTAATAAAGCCTTGCAGGGAAGGCTGTTGCCAATCTCTCCAGTCTTATCTCATAGCACTGCCCCTCCCAGTCTGGTCTCTGTCATTTCTCACAAGGAGCTAAATGCTTTTTTGGCTCGGAACTCTGCTGCTAGCTCTTTTCTCTACCGAGAAATAATGTCCCCTGGCTTAAATGTCACCTCCTTAGAAAGTTCTTGGTCGCCCAAAATTCTCCACTTTAAACTCCATTTCTGTTTTGTTCTTCACCTTTATTGAATGTGCATTTAGTTTTGTCTGTTTTCTGGATTTTTTTTTTCCTGCCTCTTCCACTAGATTTCATGAAATCAGCATCTTGGTCTCTGTTGTACTCTCAACATCTAGCAGAGAGCTTGGTGTACACAGTGTCCCTCAATAAATATTTATTCTAAGAGTGAAGGAATCACAAGGCCCTATTCAACGAGTACAGGAAGCAATTAATTTTGTTGAGATTAGAGAAAGGGTAAGGACAGTCATTGTATTAGTCTTCTAGGGCTGCCATAAAAAAAAAAGTATCACGAACTGGATGGCTTAAAACAATAGAAATTTATTCTCTCACTGTTTTGGAGGTTGGAAGTCAAATCAAGGTGTCTGCTTTGTTCTTCCTTGGGGACTTAGAAGGAGACTCTGTCCCATGCCCCTCCCCTAGCTTCCGGCGGTTGCTGCTAGCTCTCGGTGCTCCTTGGTTTGTGGCAGCATAACTCCAGTTTGTGCCTGCATCGTCACATGGCATTCTCCCTGTGTGTCATGTCCAAATTTTCCTCTTCCTATAAGGCACCAGTCATTGCATCATGGTCCTCCCTAATCCAGTATGACCTTATTTTAACTTGATTAAGTCTGCAATGACTGTTTCTAAATAAGGTCATGTTCACAGGTACCAGAGAGTTAGGACTTGAACATATCTTTGGGGGCAACACGGTTCAACCCATGACAGCCCTCTGTCTCTCAGAGAGTGTAACAGTAGAAAGGGATCTTAAAACATGACTACAAGTTGGAGTGGGGAGAGAGTCCGGCAGTTAGAAAATTAAGCAGGACAGTACATTTTGCATAAGAAAGACTTCAAAGTTGGGCAGTAGTCGGCTGCGGGCAGCCTTGAATTCCATATGAAAGAGTCTCCATATCCTGTTTTATCCTACTGTCCTAGTCTGTTTGGGCTGCCATAACAAAATACCATAGATTAGGTGGTTTAAACAACAGAAATTTATTTACTCACAGTTCTGGAGACTGGAAATATAAGATCAAGGTGCCAGCAGGGTTGGTGTCTCTCTGTGTCCTCACACAGTGGAGAGAGAGAGGTTCCTAGTGCCTCTTCCTCTTCTTATAAGGGCACCAGCCCTATTGGACTAGGTCCCTCCCCTTAGGACCTCATTTAATCTTTATCACCTCCTCACAGGCCCTGTCTCCAAATAGTCACATTGGGGGGGTTATGGCTTCAACATATGAATTTAGGGTCGGGGGGAGGGCACAAACATTCATAACACTTACAGACCAGGGGTCAGCAAACCATGGCACATAGGACAGAGTTGAGACTGAAATGAAGCAAACCTGCCTCTCAGAGATTATCTGTGTGCTGAGTCATCCGACCTTTGCGCAAGTGATATTCTAGACACTTCTTACTGTCTTAGATTGTCCAGTGGCATGGGGAGAGGTGATCAGTTATATTCCTTCCTGTGCGTGAAGTCCATGAGCCCGTGAACAAAACGTTTGGAGATCATATATATGCACACTTGTCTCATAGACTAGGGGAAAGATCTCTTAAGCTGGGCTAGAGGAAGAGAGACCCTGAGGTCCTTGAGAGACAGTCACCACGAGGGAGAAAGGAAACACAACTCAGCCCCGCCTCATGCTACTCCCCTCACACCTGGAGTTTCCCCGTATTCTAGGAAGGAGAGGCTGTGGTAAAAAGAATGAACTAGTCCTCTGGGGCTCAGCTGTTCTGCGGGGGGAAAGCCACTCTGAAAAAGCTAGTCATGAAAAGTGGCAACCTTCCTAGTGACAGGAAGAGCCAGAGAAGGTTGTCAGCAGCCGGCACCGTTACCTGTGGGAAGAAGACTGACTGCAGTCAGGTGAACAGAAAGGTAGCAGCAGCAGCAGACACTGGAGCAGAACCTGGGGCTCTTGGAAGGGGCAGCGATTATATGTGAGACAGTCCCCATGCCCCATCCCCCAGAATTCTCAGAGGAAGTGACTCCCACGTGGGTTACAGGCAGCATCCTTAGGAATTCGGTGGAACATTCAGTGAGGGAGGTCCTGAGGACATACTGGACTCCATCTTAGAGAAGCAAGAGGGGATTCAAAACACGAAGATTTGGTGTATTGTGGTAAATGTGGTGTATTTTTACTACCCTAAAGTACCCTAATGTTCTGTGAAGGGGCAAAGTGTGAGGAAAAGATTTAGTGGTGAAGTTCAAAATTCAAAGTTCAGTTAGCTAAATTTAGTTGTTTTCTCCCTTATAAAATGGGAGCTATCACAGTCGTATCATCATACGTTCATCACTACTGGCCTCAACTGGGCCTTCAATATTCTCCAGCATCCTTGCTGAGTTTCTCTGGTCAGTTTGCTCCCTCACTTCTCCACAATGACTGTTGCAGACCATCTCTAATTTCCTCAAGCCCTTGAACACCTTTGCAATCTTTCCTTCTCAGTAGGTAACCCTTCCTCATATATATGTTGCTAATCAAGGCCATTTTAGGGAACTCCTTCAAATTCCTGAGGTTGTATCTGCAAACCCAAGTGCCTCTGTACCCATCCTTTCTCCTCTCTTGTAACAGGTGTCAAAGAGAAATTGCACCAGACAGTCATTAAAAACAGCAAGGAAGATTTTATGCAAGACTCTTGCACTGTGGGGGAGAGATTGAACCCAACTCTGCTGAAACAAAAAATGGGAGAGTTTTTAAGTGCTGGGGTGAGCTAGTGGAAAAATACTGGAGGACATTAGGAAGAGGTTGGGCAATGCAGTTGGATCATCTGTGTTTGCTAATTGGCACTTATTGAAGTTATGCTCCTATCCTCCCACTGAGACTGGGAGATAACGACCCTATCCTTGTTGATGATTACATTTCAAGGGGATGGCTCCCAGGTCCTTGAGAAGGACATTCCTGGGTGGTAGAAAATTTATATCTCAAAGGGTCACAGAAAGAATTCATAATTGCGCATTTTCTAAAGTAAATACTCTAAGAAAAGGGAGGTCAGGAGCCTATAAGTAGGACAAAAACTGTCTAAAGTTTGCTCAGGCTGAGGGGAACTTAATGGCTCTCTCAGTCACAGCGAAAGAATTCTCCCTTCTTAAGTGCCCTGACTCCCAGCTCCTTTTGCCTCCTTGAGTGGTGTCAATTCTTCGGTAAAATCTTTTCCTATCTCTCCACCTTCGATGTTATTCTGGACCCTTCTTGACAGTATTGAGACATTTTAAGCACATCCAATAGCACCCATCTTAAACAAACCAAAACAAACAAACAAAAATCCCACAAACCTCCTCTCCACTTCCACATCTCCCTCTGGTTATGGCTCCATCTTTCTGTTACCATCATAGCCAGACTTTCAGATAGGTTGCTTGCACACTCCCTCCACATTCTTACTGCTCTCCTCATTTTTCTCCCCTCTCTCTTTTTTTTCCTTCTGTGAGACATATACATATAGACTCAGGAGAAAGGAAGAGGAAACTGCTCAGCTAGTTAAGGGCTGTGCCCCAAACTGGCCCAGCACTACTCCCACATATTCTGTTGATCAAAGCAGGGACAGGGCCCACCCAGGCTCAAGGGTGTGGAGAAATGGGGTCCACCCCTGAATGTGGGATCATTTAATTGTTGCATCCATCTTTGGAAAGTACTATTGCCATGTGTCTTATACTCATGAATTTTTAAATTTCTTTTTGTGTTTTGTAATTTTTTAATCATATGTTTGAGGCCATGGAGTTAGTTGCATGCACACTTAAAATTATTTTATCTCCCTGGTGAATTGTACCACTTATTATGATGAAGAGATCCTCTCTATCTTGTGATGTTTTTTGCTTTTATCTCTTCCTTGATAAATAGCAACTTAAAATAAATTTGCCTGGTACATTTCACTATTCCTTTCTTTTCAGTTGTTCTATGTTTTAGATGTTCTCTTTTTATCTGACAATCTTAACTATATCATTTAGTCAGTTGCACTGACTGTATGTCTAGTTGTTTAATGATATATCTGGGTTTACATCTACTGTCTTATATATTCTATTTGCTTATTTTTTCTAGGTTCTTTTCTCTCTCCTTGCTTGCTGTCTTTACAACTAATTTTTTTCTCATTACATTTCTCCCTCAATTAGTTTAGAAGCTGTATACTGTTTCTATTACTTACTGATCACCTTTGAAACTAAAGAAAACTAAAATCTAAATTTAATCAATAATTTTAACTTTCTCTGGGATAATAATAATTTTAAAAGGCTTTGAACAGTTTAACTTTATCCCCCTCACCCCACGTTCTTATATGTTACTGTTTTTGTGTAATTTAATTCTGGTGTTTAACCTTACAAGACAGTATTAGTATTGTTTTAAACAGTTGATGTTCATTTAGATTTACTCAAAAAATTATAATCTTATGTGCTTTTCATTCCTTCTTGCATCTCAAAACTTTCTGTCTGGGGTCACTTTCTTCCTAAAATGCTTACTTTAGAATTTCCCTTAGTAAATGGCCTTAAAGTGGCAAGCTATCTCTCCTTGTTTGTGTAGAAGTGCCTTAGTCTCTGAGTACAAAAGTACATTTTGGCAGCTGTGCTTTTTGAGTATATTGATGATATTATTACACCTACCCAAACTAAAGTATGCTATGAAATTTGTTTCACTTCCCTGAGAAATATTTTCAGATTTTTCAAATTTGGGCTCTATTCATGGAATTGTGGATTTCTATTTTATCTATCTTGTCAGTTGGGTGGAAAATAATGTTGAAAATTACCAGTGGGGAATTGTTGAAGGCTTTTCATCAAGGGAATGGAGCATGATCAGATATATGGTTCAGAAAAGGAACTTTAGGATCAGTGTGCAAATTGGATTGAATGGAGAAAGATCTAAGGCTAATGAAAAATTATGAGAGGAGTAGTAGTGAGGCATGGGAAATAGGAGATTTATTTGAGAGGCGTTTTAGAGGTAGAATTTGTAGGGCTTGGCAATATCATGGAGTGTGTGATAGAGAGGGAGAGATTCAGGACAGATGGGAAAATCTGATGAGATTTGGGATTAATCTTGTTTTTAATTCACCTGTATTGCTTGTGGTGTGGTTAATTAGGCATGCATGTTTATGCATATCAGAATTTCTCAATTTTCCATATTCTAAAACTGATAGGGCCCTGATTTTCCTGACTCCTGTTTTTATTTCCTGACTCTAATTTTATCTATTATGAAAGTTTTTTCCAAAACCCCAGCTGTGTGTCTCCTCCACCATAAATAAGCTCCTCGAGTGTGAGGTTTGCCTGCCTGGTGTACCACTGCATTACCAGAGGAGTGCTTGGCACATAGTGGGCATTCAAAATAATTTGTTGAATGAATACATGAATGGATTATTAACGACGCCATTTACCCTGGCTCCTTGGCTGGTTCCTGATACCCCAACTGAGAAGGCTCAGTAACCTCTCCTAGAAGGTTAGGTTCTGTCTCTCAACTGCCAGTCCCAATTCAGAACCTATTGTGATTTGATTACCCCATGCCAAATTTTCTTTTAGAATTGTTGCTGTATGCACCCCCACTGCTTACATTAATTAGTATTTCTTGGTCCTAGGATTTGCTTGTATTACCTCTGGCCTTGCTAAACCATTTGGATATTCAATTATCTGACTGCTCTCATAAGAGCAAGCTTACTGCCAAGTTAATTTCCTCCAACATGCTTCCTGCCCATTCTCAGCTTTTTCTCAACTGGCCTTTGTTTCTGACATCTTGCTCTGTCTTTTCTGCCAAATGTTTGTTAGTGGTGGAATTTTCTAACTCAGGCAGCTGGGTGAATGAAGAATCAGTTTAGACAACCAACCCCCCTCTCCCCTTTTGCTCTATTGAGTTTGTTGCCTCAACATTTCTTTTTTCAATGCTTTTGTATCATAATAAATATTTGTTCTTTCAAAAGCAATGTAATTTTTTCTAGCCTTCAGATTCATATTGTCTTATTGATATATAACAGCTTCTTCTAAATATGTAAAGCCTCCACTCAGTGTTTGGCTCTACAAGGCTCTCTACCTGATTGATCCTGATGGGCCAGTCATTGCAAAGCTGAACCTATTTAGCATAGGGCTGCCATCTTCCCACTGCCCCAGAGAGCATTTTTGTTCCTCAAGAGCACAGTGTGTGTGTGTGTGTGGGGGGGGCGGCATCATCTCCCTCCACACTGCTTATGATCAGCCCCCTTTATCCCTCACTGCGTGCTCAGGGTCTTTTCTGAATGTACTTTTGTTTCACAGTCTCATTTCAAAGCTTTAGAGAAGTAAGAATTTCTTCCACAGAAAGTTTATGGAAGCTTCCATTAGAGTTTTGATTGGTTGTTCTCCCATGAGAGAGCCTAAAGATGATATGGAAAATTGTAATTTGTAAAATGATGACTTCACATACGAAAATATGTAAACATAGTTAACTTATTAGACTTCATCCAAATTGTTTTAGTTTGGGCAGTTTCATCAAAATGTATAGTTAATTTGTGCATATGTATAGATTATAGATTGTATCCTATAAACAGTTTAATGTGTACTTAATGTGGAACATGATTTTTATTTTAGCACATATATTAAACTATTTGAATATGAATTTCGTGTATTTATCTTAAGGTATAGAAAGCAAAAGTCTATTTTGGAAGAATAAGATTCTGGAGGGGAGAAAAACAGTATTTTACAGAAAGATTGAATTACATGCCAAAAGTACTCAGAACAAATTCAGTTGTTTTAAATGTATCAAATATCAAAATGTAATTTTCAAATTTTAAAAAGTGCTATTAACATTACCTTCTCAATTTTTTTGTAGCTTGTTGATATTAGTGAGTAGCACCAAGTGGCTCCTAAAACCAAGTTATTCTTTTCCATTTAAATTGTGTTTTCCAAAATCTGTAAGGTTATTCCACTCCAATATTCTTAGATATATTTATATGTAAAGTCAACATCTTTGGATGAGATATTGAGTATCAGATTGACTGTAATATTTTGTTATAATCCATAGATATTTTACAGTATAAAATATTTAATTTACAGGTATGATTGGGAAAGATTCTTTAGATTTTTATCTTACAGAAATAATGGAAAACCATCATGTCAGTTGGATGTCGTGACTGGATACTGCCTAAAGTAAGTAGGCTTCTAATAAGTTGGCAATTTCCAAGATGGTTATTTCATGTTTTCTAGTCATAAAATATACTGGAGCCCGTTAAGACGCTTGTACGGGGTTGTACAGGGGTTGACAAGCAGTCTTCTCCTCTTAGACTCTGCTACATCCAGTTTTGTACTATCTGTCATTATTAGGTTTTAGAAGCTTAATCTGATGTATAGTCCTTGAAATATAAAAATAGTCTTTGTATTACAAAGTGATGTACCATAGAGTTCCTTTTAAACGGCAAGCTTTTTACACGGCTTTCCTCCAGCTGGGCCGGGACCTGGTCTGCCTTTGAGAGGACTATATTTGTGACTGCTCCTTTGTCATTCATCTCTCAGAGGCTATTGTCACAAATCAGAACAGAGAAGCCCCAGCCTTCCTCTGATGTTCCCTTCCTACACAACGAAGCTTTGTTCAAAGAACCAGGAGTCCTCATAGACTTTGTCTTTACACAGTAGGCTGGCCCACACAAGTCCCTAGAATTTGGAACTAAGATCCTTCTGTCCTTATTCACAGAAAAAGTGCTGGAACCTCAGTCCCTTGCCCAACTCCAAATCTAAGAACTCCCTGAATCTTGAATCCATTCATTGAATAAGTCCTCTCTATTCTACCTGTAAATCTCAGAATCCATCCACTTTTCTCTGTGGCCACTACCACTATCCTAGTTCTGGTCACTATCATCTCTTGCCTGTATCACTGCCAAAGTTCCCTACTGTCACCTTGGCCTTCGGTCTCACCTCCCAGAAGTTGGCTGTCTATATTTCAGTGTTACTGAAATGCAAATACTTCAGATGCTTCCTTTTGTCACCAGGATAAAGTCCAAACTCAACATGGTATTTCTACCCCTCTCTACCGTCAGTTCTCACTTTCATGTTTCCAGCTTCTTTGTGTTTCTCATATTCTTTGTTGATCCTAAGCCTTTGCATATGCTGCCCTTGGCCTGGACCGATGCTCTCCTTCTGTTCTGCCTCTGCCTTTCCCCCCTCCTCCCTGACAAACCATCTTGCCTGCCCAGTTGAACTCATCATTTAGATATAGACCTTGATGTTGTACACTCTGGAAATCTTCTCTGACTCCCCAGACTGAATTAGATAATACCATGCTTGTGTGCTCCCATACGACATACTACTCTGTATGTAATGGCCTATTTATTTGTTAACTTTGTTAGCTTTGCAACTAGACCATGAGTTCCTCGAGGAAAAGCACCATGCATTGCTCAGTGCTGAGTCCTCAGCACCTGTGATGTTATGTGCCTGGCACATAACAGGTAGTTACTTTATACTTGCTAGATGAATATTAACTTGTGCCCACTTACCCCTTGCTCCTGATTTCGTTCCCATATTTCATTGGCTTCTGGACATCTGGGCTCCTCTCCTGCATGCTATTTTGTAATTGCTGCCGTTGAATCTGACGTTCGGTTCAGCTTTTCTTCTTTTGATCTTGGCACTTGTTCTCTCTTGGATGCATTTTATACCAACCCTTTGGACCTCTCTGTTTTAACTGCTTTGGAAAACGACCCTCACCATGACATTGCCTGTCCAGCTGATGTCCCTTCTTACCCTGTGTCTGTATGAAAGTGGGGGGAGAACGGGGGATAAAATATTTTGTTCCTAATTATTTGTTATTATAGTATCACTGTGCGAAGGTAAACAAATCTGACTTTCTTTTGGACAGCTAGAGAACTACTGTGGAGCCTTACCCTATCATCTGAATTCATCACAATGCGGTCACATTTTCCCTACTGATCAATTATGTGGTGCCTCTGCTAGAAGTCTTGAGCCTGTTCCTTTCAGTGCATTCACTGTGAGCATCGTCTCTAACCAGCTGCTTTCTCTAAAACCTCAGCTATCCCTTTTCTTTATCTGAGACTGCTTTCAAGTCATAGCAACAAGCAGGGAGGAATACCTTAATTATTGCTTTTTCAACAGCCTCTACTTTTCTCCCATTTCCAAGTTCTAACTCAAAGGATAGAGACAAAAATGTTCCCCCAAATCTTTTCCAAGCCTCCAAGATTTTCCTGCAAAGAAAAGAGAGTGACTAAATTATTCTCTCTTGGTTCTGTTTTCTCCTCTCCTCTGCTTTCTGATCTGTCAGGATGTTTTGCCTTCCTAAAGAATGACTTTGTTCATCTTTCCATATACCTGTTGTTCATTTGTATGTTTTCTTTGGAGAAATGTCTTTTCAGGTCCTTTGCCTATTTCTTGTTTGTTTGTTTTTGCTATTGAGTTGAAGGAATTCCTTGTATGTTTTGGATATAACCCCTTATCAGATACATGGTTTGTAATTATTTTCTCCCCTTTTATAAGCTGCCTTTTCATTCTGTTAATTGTTTTCTTTGGCTGTGCAGATACATTTCAATTTGATGTAGTCCCACTTATCTATTTTTTGCTTTTGTTATCTGTGCTTTTAGGGTCATATCCAGGAAATCATTGCAAAGTCTAATGTCATTATTCTTTCCCCCCTATGTTTTCTTCTAGGAGTTTTTGGTTTCAGATCTGACGTTTAAGTCTTAATCAATGTTGAGTTGGTTTTTGTGAATCCTTAAAAGAATTAAAAATAGAAATAACATGTGATACAGCAATCCCACTTCTGAGTATTTATCCAAAATAATTGAGATTAGGTTCTTGAAGAAATACTTGTACTCTCCTGTTTATTGCATCATTATTTACAGTAGCCAAGATGTGGAAACAACCTGAAAGCCCACTGATAAATGAATGGATAAAGAAAATATGGTATATCCATACAATGAATATTATTCAGCCTTACAAAAGGAAATCTTTCCATATTCAACTTGAGAGCATTATGCTAATAAGTGAAATAAATCAGTCACAGAAGGGCAAATCCTGCCTGCTTCCATTTATATGAAGTATATAAAATAATCAAAGAAACAGAGAGAAGAATGGTGTTTGCCAGGGTCTGGGAGGAGGAAATGGGGAGTTGTTATTCAATGGGTATAAATTTTACTTGTGCAAGATGAATAAGTTCTAGAGATCAGCGGTGCAGCATTATACAGCATTGTACATCATTCTTAACCAATAAAAACTGCCTAAGAGGGTAGATCTCATTTTAAGTGTTCTTAAATAAAAGTAATGATAATGATAATGACAATAATAATAATTAGTGACTTTGTTAACCACAATTTTGGTTTCTTTTTGAGTCAGGTATGCCTAGCAATTTAAAGCATTTTATAAACTTCTACAAAGCCCTGCTTAAGGGACTTTGAGTAATTTTTCCCTTTGAAAATTAAATAGTTCAAATAGCAGCTAATCTTATAATAGTATCACATTTGTACACCTCTCAGAGAGATCCCCAAACTTTTTTTTTTTTTAATTTATGGGAAGTCCTTATTCATTTGTGACACAAATTGATGTTTTCCTGATGGTCAGGAACAGAGCATGGATTTTCATTTTTAAGTAACAAAGTATGAGTTCATGAGTGTCTGTCAGAGCCCTGTAGAATAAAACTTTATAGATGACCCTCGAATGAAAATGATTTTAATTTTTAGAGAAAATGAAATAGGCTTATGTAAGACTTTGTATTTGAGAATATCTAAGCAATACTGTGTGAATTGAGTCAGAGTAAACTCAGTTAAATATCTCATAGCAGTAGGTCCACTGGTCTGCAAAGTAACAGTGGAAATGACTGCTTAACCAGAGCAGCACTGAACAATAGAAATAATGCAGTCTTCATATGCAATCTTAAAATTCTTAGTAGCCTTATTTAAAAAGTGAAAATAAATAAGAGAAATTAATTTTAATAACTTATTTAGCCAAATATGTCCAAAATGTTATCATTTCAACATACAGTCAATTGCATATTATACACGAGGGCCTTTTTTGGGTACTAAGTCTTTGAAATTCTGTGTGTATTTCATACTTATAACCCATTTCAATTCTGACCAGCCAATTTCATGTGGTCAAACCACACTGGATAACAAAGATCTAGAGCCTGAAGAAAGTATCTGTCTTAGGTAATATCAGAGTGGCTGTAAGATGAAAACTGAGGATTAGATGCTCCCCTAATATGTCCCTCTTACCATGACACTCATAAAGTCTTCCCGATTTAGATGCCAGCTCTGGGAAGAATTAAGGTCAGTATCCTTAACGTGGATGAGACTGAGTTGCTTTCACTTCACAGAATGGGGGCCTAAAGTACAAATTAAGTTTAGCTATGAATGAATTAGAAATTTGTGTTTCTTGTACTCTCCAGTTTGTAGTCTGACTTCCCTATCTGTTATGCTTACCTCACAAAGTGGTTTAGATTATTAAATAGGAAAATTAAAAGAAAGAATGTGATACAGTGTCTGACCTGTTGAATGAACACAGTACCTTCCCCTTTCCTCAGTTACTTCAAATCCAGAGAGGCCAAGGCCATAGGTTTTATCTCTTTTAGGATCAATAAACTTTTGAAGATGGATGTCTGAAGATCTCAGGATGTGGTCCCTACAGTCATTAGGTAAGAAAGTATAAATGAATAAGTGCCACTTATTTTCACTAAAGGATGATAATTAAATTATATGACATTCTGATACTGTAATATCCGAATCGTCTATGAAGACCAGTGCTTGGAATTGGAAACATATGTATACTAAGAAGTGTGTTAAGTACAGGTATATACATTGGCCTATTCATTCATAAATAGACTAAACAAAGTGCTGAAAAAATTATATTTAGAGAAAAGTGTTTAAATTGTTTTAAAAGTGAGAAAAGCATCCTAACCACAGGAAGCATCCAGGATTATGGTTTTATTTTTTTACTGTTTTTTGAGACACATATTGATTTTGTCACTGTTGTTTAGATCAAGCTTGAATGGAATCCTGTCATTTTGTCAACAATGTTCAGGCCTAACCAGTAAGAAAACGACATTAGAGGCAGAGGCTAAAAAGAAAATTCATGTAGGTGATGTTAACCATACATGTAAGCAGCTGGACAGTTATCCACAATCATGGCAGAAACATGCCAGGATGAAGATTTAGGAGAAAAGATTCAGATCCTTCTTTGTGTAGTATTGTATGGCAGTGAAATCTAGGTAAATATTGCCTAAAGACATTATAGTTAGGATATAGGTATAGCTATTATAACAAAGACTCAGAACACCAGTGGTATAAACACTTGCTTTAAGAGCAAGCAGCCCAGAGCAGACATAATGGCTCCTTGGTATGGTCTGTATCCTTCTAGGTTATGGCCAGTGTGGCCCTTTGACCAGGTCAAGAATGGCCCAGCCCTTGGCCCTGTCTTTGAGAGTTCTGTGCACAAACTCAATAAAAATCATGGAGGAAGGACAAGATATCCACAGTAAAAATGCTCAGTCAAAGCAGGGAAGAATGGGAAACCCTAGGGCAGTCACTGGCTTTTAGCAATCATGAAATCTTGCTGAGGAGGACATTGCAGAACCTCCATGTCTGGCAGCTTGGTTAGTCCTTGGTTGGTTCATTTGGAAACCTCTTATTCTGCTCTCTGAGGAAATTCTTCCTCCTCTGTGCTCTGTGGTCCCTGGATTTGCCCTCTGGGACACTCTTCCATGTCTGTGATCCTCCATAGTAACTTTAGGTAAGCAGGAGACCATATGTTGCTCTTGGGAAATATTCTCAGGGGTTGCTTTATAGGTTGAGCTAACAGGCTTTTTCACACTATATGTATGGCTTCTTTAGCAATATATTTTCCTCAAAATCTTAGTAGGCTTATAGTCTGTTGGCTTCAGGCAGATTTCACAAACAAGTAGCCAAAGATATTCTCTAGTCAGACTTACATCTGAAGACCTTTTATTAACTGGACTTGTTCCTTTGCCCATTCCCCCCATGTTGTTAATGCCTGCTTGAGGGTATCCAGAACAACAGGGTTAATTGGGAAGCCTCTAACATTAACAAGATCATTTGTTGTGAACTGGACTCACTGACCTATGGGGAGATGCTTGAGAGGGCCTGGAGGCACAGTCTTAGGTCATGCCGAGTCTTCATCTTTAGAACCACTTCTTAGCTCTGTTTCAGTTTTGGATGTAGAAGTAATGAACTTTTTCAATGATCCACGTTTCTAAATTACTGAACTCTTTGTCCATTTAGATTGAAGTTTACATGCAGAGAAAAACTTCCTTAAAGGTATTCCGTTCAATCTACGCTCGCAAATGTCCTAGAAACGTCCTAGGTGTTTTTTCTAGGTCTTTCCTGAAAGTCTCAAAATGCAGCCAATATACACCAGCATTCTGAGTTTTTGCAACAAGTTCCTAGACTCGCAGGTCATGCTCGAATGTGTTCTGCCTTCCAAGGCATCGGAGGTAGCAGTTTTCTTAAACGTATTCCCAAGAAATAGTAAGAGTCACTGATTTTCCAGCTTCTAATGTCTCTGTCCCATCTGCCCGCTGCCTACCTCTTAAGGTCAAGGTCCCATGTATTAGATTCTGTTGTGGCAACTCCAATTCTAGTATCAAATTCTAAATTAATTAGGCTATAGACACAGTTGCTATTACGGAATGCCAAAATAACAGTAGTTTAAACAAGATAAGCCTATTTCTGTCTTCCATGGTAGCCCAGATGAAAGTGGTCCAGAGCAGGGAAGGCAGCTTTGAGACAACTTCCACTTTGTGGTTGAAGATGACTTCTTGAGCTTTAGTCATCACACTTATATGATAGCTGCTGCGAAGCAGGAACTAAGAGAGGGAAAGTACCTTCTTTCTCTTAAACGCATGACTTGAGAGTTTTGTATCACTTATGCTCCTATTACATTAGCCAGAACTTAATCACATGACCACACCTCACTGTAAGGAAGGCTAGAAAATGAGGTCTTTAACTGAGCAGCCATGATCCCAACTAAGAATGTTTGTACGATGTTGGCATTGCTGTTCATCTGCTTTACAGACATTGGGTGACTTTCGCTTTATCACTCAATAACTGTTCTCTCCTTTCCCTTCTTGGAAGGAAATAACCAAGTATGAACTTAATTAGTGCTCATGGATTCCAAAGTGGCAGAGCATTTTTGAAGAACTTCTATTTTGTTTGGCAAAGTAATTAACCTCCTGGAAAGATCAACATACATTTCTTGGTCTTGAAGATTTTATAACATTTCTATAGACCACAAAACTAATAGGACATCTGTGAACAAGAATGTTGGAAACTACAGAAACCAAAGGAGTGTCTCCCAAATAAGCATTTATTTTTTTAAATCTTCCTTTCTAGACTTGCTTTCTAGAAACAGCCCTCTTCTTGTCTTTGCTTTCTACAATGGTCTTTCACTGAGTCCACACAGATAAAAAGAACAGAGCATCTAAATCTAGATTCACATCTCCTTGACTGCAATGGTAATTTCCCCCTAGACCTAACAAGGGCAGCATTAGTTATCCCAACTATTCTTTAGACTGTTTCATATTTTTCACAGCATGGATTAAATGGTGGTGTTCAAACACTGGAGCTTATTAATTCCACTATGAATAAAACCAGACCTGACTTCTGATTCAATTTTAATACAAAGTATTGGAAAGTGTACAATCCTGGGGTCAGAGAGACTGTGGTTCAAACCGTGCTCTGGTGTATATGTCTTAGTAAATCCCTTATATGTGGCGGAGCAGGTGTCAGTTTTCTTACCTCTTCAAGTTCATATTCATGATCTTAATTTTAACTATCAGTTCTCAATATATATCTCTAACTCTGTTCTTTTTCCTGAGCTTTTTTCCCCTGTATCTCTAATTGGACAGTCAGGGATAATAATTGAACTTACTAGGGCTGTAGATGGTTAAATGGGATGACATTAAAATTGCATAGGATGGTGCCTAACAGTCAAATCATAATTATTATTATTGTGGTCAAGTGGAATGAACAAATCAATAAATCTATCATCTGTAATACACTTCATAAGAAATGGTATAGCTGTGTGTGTGTGTGTGTGTGTGTGTGTGGTGTTAAAATAAAAATTGTTCAAATTAACAAAGAGGTACACCCGAACATTTTTCTTTAAAAAGGAGCTATGATTGAGAAATACTACTCTAACCTAGAATTTCCCCTTTCTCTTGCTCTAAACTTTGCAAATAATAGATAGTTAATAACTGGTACTTATTAACATGAGTTTACTAGTATGCAAATTTTAAAATTAGTCTAAGACTCTCCACTATTAATATATTTATATATTAATACATTAATATTAATAACATTAATAGCCCTCTGCCAGTCATCATTAAATGCATATCATACATGATCTCACTTGAACTTCACAGTTACATTTGATGGTATATCTCATCTCTGTTTCACAAATAAATACTCTGGTGCTCAGAGCAGTTAGCTGACTTACACAGAAGTGTATGGCAAGGAACTGAGAGATGCAGGAGTAGAACTCAGGTCAGTTGTGTCTAAAGTCTCTTCCTGTCCTCAAAACATTGTACAGAATTTTAAAATGAATATGTGAAAGTATCAGAATGGCTGCATTCTAGCAGTATGTACACCAATGACACAATCTTAGGACATTTTTCTCTAGACCAGCCTGAGAGCAGGTATTCATGGCCTTGCTCTCCCAGAAGAGCAGGCATGTAGAAATACCGAATTCACCTGCAGTGGGAAAAGTCAGTCAGAACTGTCAAGTGTATCTTACGGACGCTTTTTGGCTTTGCGTTGTATTTTCAGCTTCATTTGGATCTAAGAGTGAGGGAACAAAAGAGGAAAAGGAGATTCAAAGAAAGAGTTCTGATACCCATCATTCTTTTAGTCCTAGTGCCAACCTTCAAAAAAATGCTTTCCAGTTCATCTGTCTTTGACTAACATATGCAGAGATGTGATCAGTCATCAGAATGATCAAATGCACTGGAGAGAGCCTGTGAACAGTAAATGGCAGCTGCAGTATCTTGGCAGACCGATGCCATTGTCAATGGAATTTGCAGTTAACATTTTTAGCTGAAGTTGAGGAAGGCTACCATAACAATGGTAGAAAACTTTGGTGGAAAACTTCTTATTAGAACATAATGGAACAGTTTAAAATATTCGGAAATGGTAGTCTGACTAGAGTCCCTGTTGTGGCAGTGTGCTAGTTTTCTATAGCTGCATAACAAACTACCAGAAACTTAGCAGCCTAAAACAATACACATTTATTATCTCGGAGCTTCTGTCAGACATCTGAGCACAGCATCACTGGGTTCTCTCCTCAGTGTCTCACAGGCTATAATGAAGGTGTTGCCCAGGGTTACAATCCCATCTGAGGCTTGGGTCCTCTTCCAAGCTCCTGCAATTTTTGGTAGAATTTAGTTCCTTGCATTTGTAGGACTGAGGCCCTCAGCGTCCAGAGACCATTCATGTAAATGTCTTAAAAAAATGTAAACTATTACTTATAGGGACATAAAGCAGATCAA
Organism: Lipotes vexillifer; assembly: GCF_000442215.2. Classification (NCBI taxonomy): domain Eukaryota; kingdom Metazoa; phylum Chordata; class Mammalia; order Artiodactyla; family Lipotidae; genus Lipotes; species Lipotes vexillifer. Next base: position 20,128 of record NW_006790307.1, read on the forward strand.
TGATTACTGAGGGAAGGAGGCAGGGTAGAAAGGGGTGGTTTACCAAGGGGCAAGAGATAATTTTGGAGATAATGAATTTTTCATAATCTTGACTGTGGAGATGGTTTTACAGGTATATACATATGTTAAAATTAAACGAATTTTATACTTTAAGCATGTGCAGTTTATTGTACATCAGTTGTATCTCAATAGCTTTTAAAAACTGAATATAAGGAAAGAGTGA
>NW_006790307.1:20392-25399 GCF_000442215.2 Lipotes vexillifer
GAAAGAGTGACCAGTGTGCAAAATATACTGAAGTCTTCCTGTGATGAAGAACTAAGACGCCCTTAGCTTGTCACAGAGGAAACAGACATCATGAGACAGACCTTTGCCTGGCCAACTCACTAAGACTTAATTAGTCAGCATCTATTTATTGAGCAACTGCTACACACCATGCACGGTGTTAAGCACTTTGTACATATTGTCTTATGAGATCGTCACAATAACTCTGCAATACAGTAACTTTGTGTGGCTTACTCCTTCCATAAAAATAAGTGCTTTGGGACACTCCACACAAAAACATTAACAACCTTTCATCTCAAATAGAGATCAGCAGTGTTCTGAGAGATGCACAGCAGGGGCCTCTGAGTTACAGAATACTGCAGATAAAAACTGGCTGGCTTGGTGATTTGAATTTTTCTTCACAGGCTATATCTAGGAGTTTTTCTGGTTCAAAAAGCACAAAATTTAGGAAAGAGAAAGGGATAAATGTCTCTGTACACTGATATTTAAGTCCATGAACAACAAAATCTCTAGCCAGTAGAAGGCATTTCATGAAGTGTATAAAATTAGCCCAACATTGTACCACCACTGTTTATTCCAATGGACAGCAAGGTCAGTATTCTCCACAGGAAAGGGAACTGTCTTGAGATGGAGGTGTGGAAGAAGGTCGAGATCTGACATACTGACCCAGATCAGTGAATTCTTTACATGAGTAAATGAGACATTAGAATGGGAAACAACATTAGAATCAGAGCAGCCCTTTCAAAGCGCTCCTGTAATGTGAGAATGGGGTGGTTGGAAGGAGACAGTAGTGTCACAGTTAGGTCCTAATCAGGCCTGGAAACTTGATGAAATAGAATCAGACTAGTGAGATGAGCCATGACTCTGAAAATCCTGGTTATGTAGCTGTGGGCTGTGGGGCATTTCTGAGCGCTATGCTGGGGTTGCTCATTTCAGATCTACATGCAAATATATATAAAGTCACGCGTTTTATGGAATTTCTCTGATCGATTATGCAGATGAGCAGCAGACACGCAGTTGGGAAGGTTCGGGAAACTGGCCTGTTGATCATGCAGATAGTCTTATCCACCCATGGAGTAGGCATCACATGAGTGAGGATTTCCAGGGCTTTAAGAAGGCTGATTTTTTAAAAAGTTGGTTCATGCCTCAGATTCCATATTTATTAACTTCATTTTGAAGTTCTGATCACTATTAAAAGAAAATCTCTGAAAAGGTTAATAATTTTAGGAATTTTCATTATAATATTGATGTATTTATATGCATAATATATAATTATAATTTATAATTTAATAATATAATTATACTATTATAGCTTCTTTGATTATAATTATAGTATATAATTTTATAATTATATATTTACAGTGTTTTGAGGATGATAAATCAAATATCTAACATAAGGTGCTCACATTGCTTTTTGGTCTTTGTTTCCAATGAAGTCAAATATTTTTATGCAATAGGAAAGTTGTTAATATAGAAATATATGTGATATTAGATTATTTCACTGGGCTCTTAGGAATATATCTACTATAAGCGAAGAAGGGGCTTAGAAATAAAGCAGAGGAACTTTAAAATTTTTTCAACTGCTGTTTCATTAGACAAAATCACGCTATTGCAAATGACTTGAATCTAGAAAGTAGTAATTGGAATTGAATGCAAAACTATCACTGATGATAACATTGCTATAGCATCAGGATTGTAAAATAAGCAGCACCTTTTGGAGTGAATGGTAGAAATTGACCTTGCTGTAGGATGCCCGTTTGTCTGCAGAGGCTTGGTCCAGTAATGCAGTTTGGGGCTCTGCAAGTATGTTACAAAACACTTGTAACACATTTGAACAGACTGAATCCCTCCCTCTTGACCTCTCCTGTTTCAGATTCCTTTATTTTCGGCAATAAAAATTTGCATCCAATCAACAAATAAAAAATGAAAATATGAAAAGGTAACAAATTATCTTTCAAGTTGGGCACCAGTCCAGTTTTAAAAATTTAATGAAATTAAAATTAACTTAAAGTGACATATCAAAAGAAGATTCTAATGGTTAAAACCTGGTTCAATGGAGCAAAATTTGTACTAGGAAAGCTTCTTTTCTTCGTCTCTTGCTTTTCTGAAAGTGAGTGGTCTTTTTGCCTGTGTGATACTGCTCATTCTAAACTTAGAAAACCTTGCAGGACTTCCCTGGCAGTGTTTTTACTGCCAGGGCCCCGGTTCAAGCCCTGGTCAGGAAACTAAGATCCTGCAAGCCGTGCAGTGCGGCCAAAAGAAAGAAAGAAGAAAAAAAGAAAACCTTGCTTAGAAAATCTTTTGCTTGGCTCTCATCTCAGGATTTTATTGTTTTTACATATTTGTGGACTTCTCCCAGAGCAGTAACAGTAAAAAAATTGCCAGAATGCCCTGTACATACCCTGTGAGGTAATTATGTCAACCTGTACTGGACCAGGCAATATATTGTCATCTCTTTGTCTTTGCATATCTTATTCTCTCTTCTTAGGGCACTCTCCTTTGTAAACCTGGACATGGATTTGTTAGAAAAATATAAAGTAATGGACTCTTTTCTCATAAATGCACATACACAGAATTTTGCATACCCTGCCTGGCTTAGACAGAGTCCCCTAAAAAGTAATCCTTGCACTGCCAGACACTGATGGTGTGCCCACATATGTCATTGTATTTGGAATATTTGTTTATGTATTTGACCATCTCCAGTATGCTAAACTCCTAGAAGATGAGGTCTATCCCTTATCCAGGTTTTATCTCCTGGACGCTCAATATATATTTGTTGAATGAATGGATGTCTTAAGTTTCAGCTATTTGAGGCTCAGTCTGTCACCAGTTATAGATATTTAAGGGCAAATTCAAAGACTGGACACAGGGGTTTCTCAACAAAGGTTGAGTGAATGCTGCAACATTTTAATGCCTGAATGTATGGTACTTTGCAATGGAAAAGATGTTTATCATGTATTAATTTTGTGAATAAGCCAAGCCCCACTCCCGCTCTCTCTTTCACACACACACACACACACACACACACACACACACACACGTTCTAGTTAGAACTGGACACTATAAGAAAGCTACTAAAATATCCAGTCGTTCATATATAACAAGACATTTGTATATATTTAATATGTTGATGCTCTGGGATTGTAAGGATCCTACCTAAGGATAAAGAAGTATCAATAATCCCACATTTCTCCATTCTGAAAAGAGTCATCAAGAAATTAAGCCAGATATTTGAGATTGTTAACTGGCAGTTAATTGTTAACTGCTACCTCCTAGATATCATGCCAGCACTGATGCCCACCTTAAGATGAAATAAGAGGAACAGACAGGGAAGAGAGAGGGTATACTAGTTTTCTATTACTGCATAACAAATGGCTTAATGGCCACAAACTTAATGGCTTCAAACAACATGAATTTATTATGTAACAGTTTCCCTGGGTACAGGTTAGCTGAGTCCTCTGCTCAGAGTCTCATGAGATTAAAATCAAGACATCAGCCAGACTGTGTCCTCATCTAGAGGTTCAACTAGGGAAAGGTTTGCTTTCAAGCTTCCTCAGAAAGTCCACACAATTCATTTCTGTATGCTTGTAGGATTGAGGTCCCCGCTGGCTTACCTGTTCTCATCCTAGAACTACTTTCAGCTTCTAAAGGCCATTCTCAGGCCCATACCATGTGGTCCCTGCCCTTGGCCCTCTCACACTTCCCATCTCTCTGCCTTCGGGGAGGGAAGGCCCACTGTCTTTTAAGTGCTGATCTGATTAGATCAGGTCCACCCAGATACCTCTCTTTTGATGAACTTGAAGTCAACACATTAATAACCCATTCAAGGAGTAATATCCCATCGTGTTCACAGGTTCTGCCCACTCAAGAGGAGAGCATTACACAAGACATGTACACAAGGGGCAAGAATATTGGGGGTGCCCTGAGAATTTTGTGCACCACAAAGACATTATGGGAGGGGTTTATGGAGCTCTGTAAGTGCAGTGAGAGGTGATCTAAGATGGGAGAGAAGAATCTTGTTTCTTACTGCAGTCCTACCCTGTTGGTGCTATTGGACCAGCACAGAGCATGGTAGGGGAGTTCCTGGGAGGATGTGAGGCACATTCCCTGAAGTTTGTGGTTATACATAAAAATTGTTCCTTTTTATGACCAGTGTATTTTCTGAAAAGGTGAAGACTTGGCGGAAGACTTGGCAGCAGAGAGGCGGTAACAGGTGGTGATGTGGTGTGCCTTAGAAGAGGAGAGAGTCACCCATTCCAGTTCCCGAGACTCCCAGGGAGGAGGTCAGGAGATGCACCACTCTGCGGTGGGGGGTAGGGACGAGGGACACTGGTACACGGACTAATTGAGAGAGACTAAAGGGAGACCAGGCGGCCCCTCTTTGAGGGCCCCAGGGGCTGAGGAAGCTGAGAGAAAGTTGAAATCTTTCCCAAGAGAGCCATGCACAGAATCTCTATGGAGACTGTTATGTCAGCAGAGTAGATTCCGGACCTGAGCCTGACTAAGACCTTGGTTGCCTCCCCACCACGAGCAGGTGACCAATTACTCCAGAAGATCTTTGCCTCTCCTGTTTCTCCTTTCGACCTCCCAAATCGGAGGAACTGATTGTTGAAATACAGAAGGGAAGGAGTAACCAGAATCAGACCATTCTTTCACCCCGCTGCAGATCTTTCACCCACAAGCCTGGTCTACTGGGGAGAGGGAAGAGGAGTGGGTGGGAAGATTAGCAAATGTCATTTGAGCCCATATGAGATGAGAGGCTTAAACAGACCTGGACTTCTAGTGGAAGGTATGGCACATTTCCAAGATGTGTCCATAAGGAGCAAGGAGCTGACACTGGACAGAGCATGACTGAAAAAAGTGACTAGAGAAAACTAAAAACATTTCATGTTATAAACCCATGTTGAGACTATTCAATAAAAATTATAAATATATTTAAAATTTCCCCCAAGCTTCCAAATTTTTTTTTTTTTTTTTTTTTTTTTTGGT
>NW_006790307.1:25686-32471 GCF_000442215.2 Lipotes vexillifer
GCATGTGGGATCTTCCCGGACCGGGGCACGAACCCATGTCCCCTGCATCAGCAGGCGGACACTCTCAACCTGCACCACCAGGGAAGCCCCCTAAATTTTTTATGTTCAAAAAAGAATTTTTACCCCAATGGCTCCCAATTTTCCAAGAAACAAATGATATCACTAAGTTACATAGAAGAGTGAATTAGATCCAGATACATTTCCCAAGAGCAAGTTTTGATGTGGAAGGCTAGGATGAAATCAGTGCACAGCATGTATTAGTGGGGTGGTGAAGAAAGGATGCCCCTAAACTTGCTAAGTAGGGAACTGGCCAAAAAGCATATCTGGATGGAAAAATGATACATAGTTTGAAACATTGGCCTGTAATAGGCAGGACATTAAAATGAGGTCCTAATATTTGTTTCTGAATGCAGCTATTATTTCATGTATTCTTGGCATTTAAAAATAACGTGAAGATACATCTGAAAATACAAAAGTATTTCACAAGAACTCAAAGAAGCAAAGAAACCATGGAAACATAGCTGATTTTGAACATCCCCCTTTAAAATATGTTGACTCATTATAAGGTGAAAAAAGTAGTTCCTATGATGCTCAGTCAGCTGAATATAATTGTGCTGAATGTAAATAGTTTCTATAAAACTTAATGACAAAAGATAAACCACTAGTTGTTATCCTTGCATTGCTAGTGGTACCCGTTCCATTTTGAATTCCCATGGTACATATAAAACAGTATGCATGAGTGTGTGTGTGTGTGTGTGTGTGTTTATAAGTCATCACAGCATAATCATCATAGTATAAACCTTTAGAAAAATTTATCTTTAGGCAAGCAGTAGTAAGATCAATTTAGCTTCAGAAGAAAGCAATCTCTTCCAATTTAACAATAAGAAGTATTAAGTGTTATAGTAAATGTTGCATTCATATGTTGGAGAAAACCACATGTCCTAACAGAAGGAATAGTAAGCTACAAAGAACTAATTTAATTTTTCTGGTTCGGCACATGGAGAGCCTGCACAACTAACAGACCATTTGAATGTTAAAATAACTTTTCAGACATAGCACCATTAAAATCCAATTTTGTTAAACTTCTTGGTTTTAAGACAATTTTATGTAAAATTTCAGTCTTTGACAATAAATATTTGAAATGATTACCTCAAATATAAGAACAATTTTGGTAGGAAGTCCAGTGTGCTACGTATTTCGCGTACGTGCAACAAAATATGAAGGCATGGATGGAAGATGAGTATAGTGGCTGGCAAGCCACTAGTGAATGATGAGCCCTTGAACACTCCTTGGCCACACAATTGAGACTACATGGCATGCATTACGCCTGATTTTAAATGTGATTAACAGTATTATAAGATTTATTCTCTTTCAAGTTCAGATGTACCTTTTTATAAAAGAGACATTGCTATCTTAGACTGTTGTGTAGGGTATGGATTTTTTTCTCTCTATTTTGGATAATTGAAAATTGTCAAAAGCGTATGCTATATATATATATATATATATATATATATATATATATATATAAATGTACACACATACATAATACTTAAATGCTTGACTGTGCAAAGGATACTTTTGGATGGTAAGGAACTGGTATAAGTGGCTGCCTCTAGGATTAGAATAGTGTGGTCAGGGACAAGGGTGGGAGGGTGTCTCAGTTTGGTTTTCTTCCAAAGCAGAAGCTGAGTTAAGAACTCGGGTGCAGGTAACCCCTGAGAGGTGATGGCAGGAAGCACAAGTATAGGAGTGGGGAAAGTGAGACCAGAAAAGTAGAAAATCCAAAGAGTATGATAATGAGCATATTACCACTTTGGACAAACAGGGCTCAGTCCCACAGGGGACTCCTTCAGAAACAATGTGAAACACACTTCAAAATTTTCTCTCGGGATGATCTACCCACCCTCACTCTTAACCTTCCCCCATGGTCTAGAGCACCCCGGGAGCATTTTCTCCACCCTTGCTGTGCAGAGAAGAGAGACTCAGATGCTTGAGGTGGAAGCTGTCATCATCTCTCCAGAGATTCTTTGGGGTGCTGGAAGGCTGGGGAGAAACTATTTACACTTCATCCAGTCCCCCTGGCTCTGAGTTCCTGCTTCCACTGTTTTGCACTGCGTTGCTCCCTGTTAGACCCTGCTTCCCATCCCTGTATTAAAAGTTCGGGATAACAGAGCCTGGAAAACCTTAAACAACTTAGAATTAATTATTAGCATCTCTGTTCTTAAAAGGCTCCTGGTAATCTCCCTTGCACCACTGCAGGGATTTTCTCACTGGACCCTTTTCATTCTAGCTTCCCACCATGCAGTTTAGCCTTCTCTGCCTCTGCTCTAAAAGCCTTTCCTTTACCCACACACTGTTTGCAGGATCATAAATTCCTAAACTTCTTGGGCAGAGCAGTTTGACTCTGCTTTGCTGCTTGCTTCCAAATGTTTGCAAACCTTCACCTTCTACACTCAAGATGAGTTACTATGTTATTTTCTTACCAAAGGCAGTTCCCTCCCTAAGAGTAACTTTACTTCACTCTTAAGATAACAATTAATTTTTTTTTTACCCTACTATATACATAAAGTTGGAGCACAATAAACCATCATAACAATACAGGGGTTTCTGATAGTATCATGTATTATCTTGATTAAGTCTGGGTCCACTTCTTAGGTTCCCCGATTCACTCTTTTCTTCTTGTATAGTCTTTGTTGGAATGTCCACCTCTTGCTTCAAAGTCCTGATACTGATGTTTCTTAGTTTATTTTTGTTTACCCCAGGAATCACTGTGTAATGCTGTGTAATAACAACCATGTAACTGGTTGTTAACTCTTCTCGTTTGTGAAGGATTAATGTTCTTATAGCAGGGAGAGAGTTTTCTGGATTGTAGTTAAACTTGAAAGCAGCTTCCCTCCCCCACTCAGCAATTTAATCTTCCTTCTCCCATTTGGGTCAGACTATGGCACTTGCCGGGTAATGCCATTCAAACCTCTCCAGGCCACAGTAGCTCTGAACATTACTGTTTAGTTATGCACGTTTGAATGGCACCCGTTGATTTCCTTTTATAATTATCAGAGGATACAAGAGAGATTCTCAAACTGAGTTTGAAAAAGACTTGTATTTCAAGCTGCAAGTCCTCTATCCTGAGCAGAGCTGAGCAGGTAATTTTAGGAAAACTTTAGGGAAATAAATACATTATTTATTTGCTCTGGAGCTTTTAATGTTGACATTATCCCTCTTTTACCATGAGAGAGTTTGACTAATGGCTTAGCCATGGCTATAATAGCTAGAAATTAGAGGAGAAAAAAAAAAGGAAAGCAAGATTCTCTCCAATCCCCACCTCCACCCCAATCCCCAGGCCAAGATGCACTGTTTAACAATCATTCTTTTAGGAGGGAAATGAGTTCTGATGAAAATATGACTTCAAGCAAATGCTAAGCCCAGCTTTCCTTCTATTTTTTTTTTTTTTTTTTTTTTTGCAAAACAAGGCAGGTAAGAGCTTTAATCCAGTAGTACACCCAAACTGATTAAAACAAATTTTTCATTCACTTCAGATCAACCTAGATTCAGATATGCTGCTCTAGAGAGCTGTTTCCTACATGGTTTGTCTCCTCAGTCATTGTCCACAGGACTCTGAGAAGCTGTAGGAATATGCAGGCGCAGACTCAAGGCCCGGCTTCATCTCCAACGTTGTGGAAAGGGACTGTACATCATGGGGCAGAGCCCTATGCTCCCCTATGCCACCAGGACAGAGCCCGGGGAGAGTGACCTCCCGGGGTATCCACGTTGGTCCCAGCTTTCCTTCTTAATGATCTCATTCGTAATTGGTCACAATGATTTCCCAAAAGGTTCTTGCAAATTAACATTCAATTTAAACAAGCAACTTCCATTATAAGCTCTTGAGCCAGGTCATGAAGACACAGATTTATCTGCTGAGGATTTTTAGGTGCCTAGGCAGCTAGGTTTGTCCATCTTCAGGCATCTTCCAAATTACAATTCTATTACTCCTTCCCAGAGGTTTGGCATTCTGCAGACAGCGTGGGAGGTCTAGTTCTTGCTCTACCTCTGTCTCAATCCCCTCAGTTTCTCTCGTGGCCAAATGCAAATAACACTGTCAAGCTGTCTATCATTGCAGTGACTCATAACTAGCAATTCTTATTTTAAAGCACTTTCCAGTTATTCAAATGATAGCTCATTTTAGAAAAGAAATAAGCTAGTATATGAAAAATACTGGATACAATGGTAAGATACATACCCTACCACCTGCTTTGTTTAAAAATGTCTCAAATCAAGAAACGAGAAATTAAAGTAACTATATCTTTAGCCTAAACACACAAAAAGACCTGACTGTCTATTGGTCTATTTATGTATTAGGAAGTAACTACCTTTTAATGTTTGGGAAAAAAATGCTTGTATTATATCACAGACATACATGCTCAGGGAACAAGGGGAAACTAGAACACAAGAAAAGAAAATCCTCTTCCTCCTTCCTCTTCCTTCCTCCCCTCCATGCCCATCCTGGGCGCCTGGTGCAGCTGAAATGGGCTCAAGTAAAGAAGATGATGATGTCAATAATACTTTACATTCGCATAGCATCTTATGGCTTCCAAAATGCTTTCACCTAGGTTGTTTCATTTAGAGAGAAGCATTGTACAGATGTTTTGTGGATTTGCAACCATTAAAATTGCTAATTCTGATTAAACTAGTCTAATGTTTCAGGTTCTGTTTCACTCACTTATTTTATCCTGCCTTCTGGTTCACAAAGAGATTTTATTATGCTGATGTAAAGTGTCGGTCATTTTCCAATTACTAAAGCTCTTCCTTTTTTTTTTTTTTTTTTGTGGTACGCGGGCCTCTCACTGATGTGGCCTCTCCCGCCGCGGAGCACAGGCTCCAGATGCGCAGGCTCAGCGGCCATGGCTCACGGGCCCAGCCGCTCCGAGTCATGTGGGATCTTCCCGGACTGGGGCACGAACCCGTCCGTGTCCCCTGCATCAGCAGGCGGACTCTCAACCACTGCGCCACCAGGGAAGCCCTAAAGTTCTTCCTTAAATGAAATCATAAGAAAGTTTAAGTTGGAAAGAACTTTGGAGAAATTTTTATTCTAACCCTTTTATTTTGTAGATGAAACACTGTTTCAGAGGACTTTGCAAATTGCCCAGGGCTTGGCTCCATTTTCTACTCTGAAATCTGTAAGGTTTGCTGATGTAAAGTGTAGGTTATTTATTTATATTTTAAAATCCTTTCTGTGTTTTAGAAAAGACTTTTCAGAAGGAAATTTATTTTATATTTAAAGTGAATTTTCCCGTTTTTTCTCTTGTCCAATATTACCAGATATCTTTTATTTTTTAATTAAATCAAAGGGATGCAGGTTCCTAATTAGATGTCGTTTTTCACTCTTCTCTATTTATTATTATTATTTATTGATTGATTTAACTTATTTTTGGCTGCGTTGGGTCTTAGTTACAGCACGTGGGATCTTCGTTGAGGCATGCGGAATTTTTCGTTGCAGTGTGCAGGCTCTTTGTTGCGGCACGCTGCCTTCTCTCTAGTTGCGGCATGTGGGTTTTTTTCCTCTTCTCTAGTTATGGCGCACAGGTTCCAGGGTGGGTGGGCTCTGTAGCTGTGGCACGCAGGCTCTCTAGTCGAGGCACACGAGCTCAGTAGTTGCGGCGCATGGGCTTAGTTGCCCCACAGCATGTGGGATCTTAGTTCCCTTACCAGAGATCGAGCCCGCGTCCTCTGCATTGTAAGGTGGATTCTGTACCACTGGACCACCAGAGAAGTCCTCTCTTTTCTCTTTAGATCCTTATAAGAGTGTTGTAAAAGAAGCAAGGCAGATGTTGTTAGCCCCATTTTAGAGTTAAGAAATCTGATACTCAGAGAAGACACATGAACTGTACAAAGTCACAGGACTAGTTAGTGGAATTCATAATATTAGAAACCACCTTGTCTGATTTTTAGTCCATTCTTTTTTTTTTTTTTTTTTTTTTTTACTACATATCACTGTTGGCCTTAGAATGGTTGAGGATCATCAGATTTTCCTCAAGATAGATTTTTGCCTTTTTCCTAAATAGCTTGAAGAAAGGAAATGGTAATCAATATATACCATTGAATTGGATACAAGTTGAAGTTTGTCATATGTGCATGTATTTGTAAAAATGCCTGACTGTAACATTGTTTCTTTTTAATATTATTTTCTATTTCTAGCATTTCCAAAATTAGTTGGGTGAAATATTTTTGTATGATGCAAATATACTAAATTTTAAATAGAAAAATTTCCAATAAAATTAGATACTCAGTCAAAGGGTTGGAAAAGATCCTAACTGGAAAGTGGGTAACTCATGTTTATTGTGTGTTTATCATATGTCATAAATTACTTTTTCACTGTAAATGCCCACAAGAAACCTGAAAAGTCCCTAATATTATCTCCCTTTTTATAGATAAGGAAATTGAGGCTCAGAAAAATGAGGTAACTTGCCCAGAACCACAGTTCTACATGATTCCAAAGTTTGTGTTTTTTCCTGCCATACTTCTCATCTTTCCCCAAAAGCACAAATGAACTACAAAATCTCAAAGCATGTAGATCACTAATCATTTCAGTCAATTCTGAGAAAAAAAATTACTTGCTTTTGACTGAACAGACCTGTAAAGATGTCTCTATGTACATTCCTAATCATCTATGCCAACAAAACACAAAGTATTCTAGAATGCATGGCCAATATTACATAGTGGCCTCTCAAACTAATAGGATTAATCTGTCCCATTTTTAGAAATTGAGTTATAGAAAACATTCTTTCCCT
>NW_006790307.1:32481-58395 GCF_000442215.2 Lipotes vexillifer
ATGGATAATTTACCCTTATTAACTTATACTTATGAAATAATAATAATGTGTATTTTTATCATAATAGATGAACTAAATCAATTGTAATTGAGACTTGAAAAGATATCACAAACTGTTATTCATATATTTGGAGTTTCACCAACTCTGTTGGCTTTAAATTTTAAAATGTGCAGGTCAAAAAAGAAATGTTGTTTTAAATTTACTATCACTTAAGTCATGAGAAGGCAGTGTACTGTTCTAAAAAACATTGAATATTATTACAAATAGCAGAGGACCTAAATTCTTAGACACAATGTTTTTGTTATGAAATCTTGAAGTTTATTATTTATTGTGTCAAGTTTAATAATGTTATTGTCAGTATGTGCTTTTATAAAGACATGTATAATATGAATTCCTTTCATTTAAAACTGTTTATAAACATAAAAATGTAAAATATTGCATATATAAAGAAAAATACTTTTAAATGTACAGTATAATGAGTAATTGTTAAGTGGACATTCATAGAATAATCAAACAAGTTGGGATATAAACACTAATCAGCACCCCTGAAGTCCCACCTCTATATATCCATTGCCCATTGTTTTGAGAATTTCTACTTTCATTTAACATTATATTGGCTAATTCCATCCCCATTATTGTGTGTTGCTCTAGTTTATTTTTTGATTTATATTATTAATTTGATTGAAATTTTACCACAAGTTTATTTATCCATTCTACTGTTAATGGATATTTGTGTTTCCAGTTTGTTGCTGTTACCAGTCAATGCTGACATACATATTCTTGTGCCTATCTTCTGGGACATATATAATTATATTTCCCTAGGGTATATACCAGGATTAGAATTTCTGAGTTGTGAGGCATGTGTATGTTTAAATTTAATGGAAGATATTGCCAATATTTCAAAATATTTGCACCGATTTACACACTCACCAACAGTGAATACGTCCTGTTGTTCCATATTTTAAAAAATACTTGGAATAGGGCTTCCCTGGTGGCGCAGTGGTTGAGAGTCTGCCTGCCGATGCAGGGGACACAGGTTCGTGCCCCGGTCTGGGAAGATCCCACATGCCGTGGAGCGGCTGGGCCCGTGAGCCATGGCCACTGAGCCTGCACGTCCGGAGCCTGTGCTCCGCAATGGGAGAGGCCACAACAGTGAGAGGCCCGCGTACCGCAAAAAAAAAAAAAAAAAATACTTGGTATATTCAGAGTTTTTAATTCTTTCCAGCATAGGGTATATGCACAGAAATTGGCATCTCATTTTAGTTTCAACTTAATGTTTTCTAGAAAGTTAAAGAGATTTAACATTCTATCATGTGTTTATTGGTCATATGGATTTTCTATTTTTTTTCATGAGTGCTCACAATTTTTCTTCCATTATCCTATTTAATTTTATTTTTCTTATTTGCAGAAGTTCTCTATTCAGATTATGTCCTTTATCAGCTATATATATTGAAAATGTTATCTCCCATTCTGTAGCTTTTCTTTTCATTTTCTTTTTGATATCTTTCAAAAAATGCAATTTTTTTTGCACTTTTCCTTAAAATTAATTTTATTATTTCTTTCTTTAAAAATTTTTATTGGAGTATAGTTGATTTACAATGTTGTGTTAGTGTCTGCTGTACAGCAAAGTGAATCTGTTATACATATACATATATCCACTCTTCAGTAGATTCTTCTCCCATATAGGCCATTATAGAGTACTGAGTAGAGTTCCCTGTGCTATACAATAGGTCCTTATTAGTTATCTATTTTATATATAGTAGTTTGTATATGTCATTCCCAATCTCAAGGACACAGGGAATCTAGCCCAGAAAAAATAACAAAGGGAATTCCAAGACGGAGATCAGAAGAAAGCCCTAGGATTATGGTTGTACAGAACACCTAGAGAGCAACAAAAGAAACAAGAAAAAGAGATTTACAGAGGAAACATTTCCCAAAAGATTGAAACTAATACATTTCAAAGCAGTTAACATATCCAAGAAAAAAAACTAAGAAAGGAAACCAAGTAAGGACTTAATGTAGCTGAACTCTTGAGAGCAGCATAGCCTAAATATAAAAACTTGATAAGAACATTACAGAAAACAAACTTATGAACAAATATTTCTCAAGAACATAAATGCAAAAAAAATTCTAAAAAAAATTGTACATAAAAATTAAAAGCTCTACAGACTACAAAATTGATTTTTCTAAAATACCATTTACTATAGCAAAAAAAAAAAAGAGAGAGAGAGAGAGAGAGAAAGAAGTAATTTGGGGAAAATTTAAACAAAAATGTGCAGTGCTTGTACACTGAAAACTACAAAATATTGCTGAGAGAAACTGAACAACTAAACACATGGAGATACACAATATTCATGGATCAGAAGACTCAATATTGTTAGGATCTCAGTTCTCCCCTATATATTTAAAATAGTCCCATAGAAAATCTCAGCAGGCTTGTTTGTCAAATTGAAAAGCTAACTCTAAAATGTATATGGGAATTCAAAGTACTTATAAGAGTGAAAAAAATCCAAAAGATGAGCAAAATTGGAGGACTTATACCTGTTATTGAGACTCACTTGGGTGATAGTTATCAGAATAGCATAGTATGGGCTTAAAGATAGGCATGTATGTCCATGGAACAGAAGAGAGTCCGGAAACAGACTCTAAAATATATGATCAGTTGATCTTCTACAAAGGTGCCTGCATTCAGTGTGGGCTGTGATAGTCTTTTAAAAATGAATCTTAATGAATCTCAACATAATGATGCTGTTGAAAGGAACCAGACATATTAGACAACACACTGATTGATTTAATTTATACAAAATTCTAGAAAAGCAAAACTATAATGATGAAAAGTAGGCTGCTAGAGGCTGAGAGTAGTTTTTCTGCAAAGAGGCACAAGAGAACTTTTTGGGGGTGATGGAAATGTTATATATATCTTGACTGTGATGGTTGTTAAAAGACTATATACATTTGTCAAAACACAGGTTTGTGCAGCTAAAATTGGTGAATTTTGATTTTATCTCAATAGAGCAGATTAAAAATAGTTTTTAAAAACTGTGAAAACAAATGTTTCCTCTATGGAGATGGAAAATAACGTAACTAAGCAACATATTGAGGCTACATAGGGAGTTGCTGGTAGAGTAGCACCAGAATTGGCAAGTTTCTGGATCTCCGACACAGTGCTATTTTCACTGTCTCCCATTTCTCTTAGTTGTTAAAGAAATGCTTGTTAACATTAGTTTGGGTTATTCTAGATAAGCAATACACACATAAAATTAATTGGAGAATAAGATGATTCTGCACATTTTTTACTTAATTATAGTTTACCACGATGAAGACTATTATGTATTTTATTTTATTATTTTTTAAAAATAAATTTATTTATTTGTTTGTTTGTGTATTTTTGGCTGCATTGGGTCTTCGTTGCTGCACGCGGGCTTTCTCTAGTTGTGGCGAGCAGGGGCTACTCTTTGTTGTGGTGCTCAGGCTTCTCATTGTGGTGGCTTCTCATTGCGAAGCATGGGCTCTAGGCACACGGGCTTCAGTAGTTGTGGCACGCGGGCTCAGTAGTTGTGGCACGCGGGCTCAGTTGCTCCGCGGCATGTGGGATCTTCCTGGACCAAGGTTTGAACCTGTGTCCCCTGCGTTGGCAGGTGGATTCTTAACCACTGCACCACCAGGAAAGCCCCTATTATGTATTTTAAATAGCCCACATACTATTTCATTGGTAACAGGGATGAGGAAATCATCTTTAGATTTCATACTGTGTTTGAATTCAGGCCAAAGAAAGAGGTGCCATTACATTAGTAATGGTACTTTTACTGGGTCTCACAGTGTGGAGGCGAGTCTCAGTCTATGTTGAGTATCTCTACAAATCCCATGGAACGATTTTTCGTGAGTCAACCTTTGTTGCAACACCTCAATCTGTTTTTCTTTTTTTCTAGAATTTATACTCATTGTCAGTAGCAGTTTATACTAAGGAGGGAGGGAGGGAGGGAGCGAGGGAGGGAGGGAGAAGGTAAGAAAACCTAAGATACCTAGCACTGAATCATCAAGACTTCAGGATATCAGGAATCGTGTCTGTAGTTTGAATAAATTACCACCTGATGGCACTTTTACACATCTGGTAGTGCAGAATGTGCCGTAAATTTCCAGCCAGTACTATGAATTGCGAGTCAAGTTTTCTTAAGTAAGCTTGTTATTGGCAGAATACAATTATGTAAGTCAGTAACTTGCTTTTTTTTTAAAAAACAATGTAATCAATTAGACATAACTTATTTTATTTTATTTTTTAACATCTTTATTGGAGTATAATTGCTTTACAATGTTGTGTTAGTTTCTGCTGAGTGACAAAGTGAATCAGCTATACGTATACATATATCCCCATACCCCCTCCCTCTTGCGTCTCCCTCCCACCTTCCCTATCCTACCCCTCTAGGTCGTTGCACCCGTGCTATGCAGCTGCTTCCCACTAGGTATCTATTTTGCATTTGGTAGTATATATATGTCGATGCCACTCTTTCACTTTGTCCCAGCTTACTCTTCCCCCTCCCGGTGTCCTCAAGTCCATTCTCTATGTCTGAGTCTTTATTCCTGTCCTGCCCCTAGGTTCTTCAGAACTTTTTTTTTTTTTTTTAGATTCCATATATATGTGTTAGCATACAGTATTTGTTTTTCTTTTTCTGACTTATTTCACTCTGTATGACAGACTCTAGGTCCATCCACCTCACTACAAATTACTCAATTTCATTTCTTTTTATGGCTGAGTAATATTCCGTTGTATATATGTGCCACATCTTCTTTATCCATTCATCTGTCGATGGACACTTATGTTGCTTCCATGTCCTGGCTATTGTAAATAGAGCTGCAATGAACATTGTGGTACATGACACTTTTTTGAATTATGGTAACTTGCTCTTCTGTACCAGAAATAATATATTATTTGAACATGCAAGTTCATGCTTGAAACCAAGCATTTTACTCAATTTTTAATTTCTTTTATGCCTGCCCCAACTATATTCAAGATGTTGTCTTCCTACAGGCAGCAGGAAGATGAACAAAGCTTATTTGTGGGTCTCTGAGAGTGATCAAGCTATAGATAAATGCCAATATTAAAAACACTACAATTATAGTGGTACAAATAAAGTGCCATAAAGTCTATTAATTCTTGCTGGGAGGATCAAGAAAGTTTTATTGGTGTTGACGAAATGTAAAATCCCCTGATTTTCTTTGTCTTGAATTTAAATTGTGCACACACTACCAAAATCTCTTCCAGTTGGAAACATTCCATTTCTTCTCTTGAAATAGATGATGAATGTTCAGCATTCATGTTCAGCAAAATAGGTTCCCTATTTTGACACAACAGAAGTGCTTAAGAGATGTCCATCTCCTTTTCCCCAACCAATACACCCAGAGTTGCTTCTGACTGTACTAGGGAGAGTTTCAGCCTACTGAAAACTTCCATGAAGGAATCAAAACTCATCTGTTCTTTTTTTTTTTTAATTGAGGTATAGTTGATTTATAATTTGTTAGTTTCAGGTGTACAGCAAAGTAATTCAGTAAACATACATACATTCAGGTTCTTTTCCATTATAGGTTTTTTTAAAATTATACTTTTATTTGCGTCATCAGGAGAAAGATTCACTTGTGGTCCAAGTCAAACGTTCAAACTCATAATGGGCCAGAAAGATTTGATCCCAAGCACAAGTCCACGAAGGAGGGGACCAAAACAGACCAAGAAAAGACAACCACCCCATATAGAAAGATGAACAGACAGCTTCACACAGACATGGATGAAATGTTTGGACAGAGGCAAATTTCACACGGTCATTTCCGTTTCTTTTTAAATACAGGTTTGTGGGGTGGTATCTTTTTTCCCACCTATTAAAAACAAGGCCCAAAGTGCATGTATGAAGGGAAAAAGGCAGAAATTAAGCAATAAAGTAGTTTTCCGTGGAGGGCCGTGAGGAAGAAAACAGGAAGCAATGTTGAGAGAATTCACTTTTCTCACCATTGGGCTTCTTGCATTTTATTATTGGTCCACTAAAGTTATATTCACATTCTAGCTTTGCTGCATCTTCTTTCCTGGGATTAGATTGGTTAAAAAGCCTCTGTGAACTGTAAGAAAAGACCAGGGACTTGGCCCAGTGCTCAGGTTCTGTGCTTTTCTAGGGATGGATGGTTCTGGAAAGGATTAAGGACTCCAGCAGCCCCTGGGTCTCCCAGCACCAGTGTGACAGTCCCTCCTCTCTCTGGGGGTGTGTAAGAAAAGGTTCCCTATTTTTAGAAAGGGCTGAGCAGAGGGCTGGCAGCAAGATTCCACTGGAATCCATTATATAATAGGTTATTACAGAGTATTGAGTAGAGTTTCCTGTGCTATACAGTAGGTCCTTGTTGATTATCTATTTTATATATAGTAGTGTGTATATGTTAATCCCAACCTCCTAATTTATCCCTCCCCTCTTCCTCCTTTGGTAACCATAAGTTTGTTTTCTATGTCTGTGAGTCTATTTCTGTTTTATAAATAAGTTCACTTGTATCATTTTTTTAGATTCCACATATAAGTGATAACATATGATATTTTTCTTTGCCTGTCTGGCTTACTTCACTTCATATGAAAATCTCTGGGTCTATCCATGTTGCTGTAAATGGCATTATGTCATTCTTTCTTAAGGCTGAAAACTCATCTATTCTGAAACCAATTTAATACTACTCTTCATTACCTGGAACGTCCCTTCTTCTTTATGCCTCTTCCCCTCACTCTCCATCCATACATGTTATAGCAAGAATCCCCATCTTCCAGCTAGGAAATAACTAATATTTATTGAAAGCCTGTATGTACCAGGACCAGTTATAAATGTTTTATGTCATCTTAGGATTTATTAAGTGTGATAAAATTAAATTCTCTCATACACACTCACACAAGAATGTGCTGTATTAGAGAGAGATAGCATGGCGTAGATTAGAGGTCAAAAATTTAGACTGCCTGGAATCAGACTGCCTGATTTAAATCTTAGCTCTCATGCATACTATCTATGTGTCTGTGAGCAAGTTAACTTACTTTTTTTGTGCCTCCGTTTTCTCATTTGTAAATGGACATGATAATAGCATTGTTGTGAACTGTGGCAAATTGTATTGGCTTGGCCAAAAAGTTCATTTAGGTTTTTCTGTAAGATCTTATGGGAAAAAAAAAACGAACGAAAATTTTGGCCAACCCAATATTTTTCCAAGATGGCTGGAATAACACCTCTCATCTCACCTGTTCTTATAGTGTGATTTTTCTACTTCCTCTTCAAGAGTTGGAATCTGTATCTCTTCTCCCTGACACTGGGAAGAACTCTGTGACTGACTCAACCAATAAAGTATGACAGAAATGAAGTTATGTGACTTTCAAGGCTGGGACATAAACAGCTATACAGCTTCTGTCTGGCTTTCTTTTGGGATGCTCACTCTTAGAACCCAGAAACCATGAGGAAGCCTAAACATTTAGGTGCTGCAGCAGACAGCCCTAGGTGAGGTCTCAGCCAATAGCTACTGTAAGTGAGGAGATGACTTTGAGATGACTTTAGCCCAGGCATTTTCTGACTGCAAATGCGTGAGAGATCCTGGGTAAGAACTACCAGCTGAGCCAAGTCACCCCCTCAGGTCATGAGAGATAATAATAAAATGATTATTGTTGTAAGCCACTAAATTTGGGGGTGATTTATCATGAAGCAATAGATACTTGATACAGATCAGCTGGGGTTTTACCTGGAGCTGCTAGATGTAGCCTTTTCATGTAACCTGGGCTTCCTTACAGCATGGTAGCTGGATTTCAAGAGCACATATCCCAAGAATCTTGGGAGCTACATTGTGTCACTTCCACTGTAGTCATAGACCCACTCAGATTCACAGGAAGGGAACATAGATCCCACCTCTCAATGGGATGGATGTAAGTGTCACATTGTATGAAGGGGATGTAGAATGAGAAATCTTATTGTAGCCATCTTGAAAAGCACAATGTCTATATGGAACATACGTAAATTAATCTGGCATTTTTAGAATAATGCCTGGCACAGTTTCATGAATGGTATTTATTCTTATTATTGCTCCAAAAATACAGACTGGTGGTGTGAATGGAAAGCAATTTGAGTAGAGGTAAGTCAACCAGTGATTAAAATAAGAATATATATGAACTGTCCCAGACATCCCAGGATATAGTCTCTCTCCATATTTGGCCCTTTTTTGTCCTGGTCCCTTCCTCCTTCATAGGAGTAACATTGTTATGAATTTCATGGGCGTATATCTAGAAATTTTTCTTGTATTTACATTTGTAAAATTATACAGTTTTGATTTTCATTGTATTTTTTCCAAAATAGCATACTGTAATATAGTAATTTGCAATCTTCTTTTTTGTTTATTTTGATCTTTTGTTCTCTTTGTTTACTTAAGCATGACTTAAGACATTTGTCATGCTAGTATATAAAAATCTACTTTATTCCATAGTTCCCCTCTGCTTAGTAATGGCCATTCAACTTGTTTCCAATTTTTTATTCTGTAAACAAAGCTAAGGTTTGCACATTTTCACTTTTAACAGAGCCTCCCAAGTTGTCCACCCAAATGGCTGTGCTGATTCACACTCCCATCTGCTCTGCAAAGAGCACATGTTGCCTTACACCCTTGTTGACAGTGGATATTAATAAAATTTTACATTTTGCCTCCCTGTGAGATCAAAAACTGATAAATCATTTTATTTTAATTTCTGTTTTTCTGACTGCCAGCAAAACAACATATTTTTATGTTTATTGGTCAGTTAAGTTTCCTCTTGTTATCTGTTTATATCCCTTGCCCATTCTTCTGCTGGGTTGTTTGTCTCTAGCTTATTGATTTTGAAGGGTATATACATATAAATTATGTAATACACTCACATTTTCCTAGATATTAATTGATTATCTGTTATACATATTACAAATATGAGCTCCCAAGGTAATGATTACTCTTTCACTTTACTTTTAGTTTCGATTTAGACAAACTTGTCAATCTTTTCCTCTATGGCATTTGATTTTTGTGTTTTGCTAATTGAGGCCTTCTTTCCTCCCAGACCATAAACTCTCCACCATATTCATTACTAATACTTAATATTTTCATTTAGGTTTCTAGATGAGCTGAAATTTATTTTATTTAATGATTTGAGATAAGACTCTACTCCTATACCTTTTCATTTACCCAAAACATTGAGTTCATTATCATTTCCCACTAGTTTGTAATGCAGGACTTTATCATACATTAAATTACCACACGTACCTTAGTAAAATTCCGGATTTTCAATATTTCCAGAATGAAAAGTTCAGAACTTCACTCCAGTATATATGATTAATCCATTTTGTGCTATATCATGCATGCTGCTTTGTCACTATTTTAATTTTAGCTCTATACTTTGTTCTGATACCTAGTTGAATGCATCACACAATTGCTTTCTTCCTTTTTTAAGATTGTCCTGGTTATTCTTAAGCATTTGCTCCTCCATAAGAATTTTAAAATCACTTTATCAAGTTCCAAGAAATTCTTGCGAGGATTTTGGTTGCTATTTTATTTAACTTGTAGACTAATTTGGGTTATTAAAATTTTTACAATATTGAGCATTCCTATCCATAAATATAGTTTACTTTCTACTTAAGTTTTTCTTTAGATCCTTCAGTAACATTTTATAGATTATCATAACTTGTTGCACAAATTTTCCTTATAATTCAATAAAGTTTTTATTGCTTTTTTAAAATGAAATCTAAAAATATCTAATCTTTGTGTGTGTTTGTGTGGGATGGAAAGCTACTAATTTTTCTTTGCTCATTTTCTATGTGGTTACCTTACTGAACTCTAGTTCACAAAGTTCTAGGTAAATGACTTTGTTTCTTTTCAATCTATATATTTACAAACTTATTTTTATTCCAATTTATATACAATTTATTTATTGTCTTGGTATTTCCACCTACAGAGGGTTGAATTGAGATTTTATTTCTTTTTATTTATCTAAATTTTCTGCAAAGAGATAGTTGTTGCTTTCATAGTCAGAAAAAATCAATAAGCATTGTTTCTCACGATTTGGAAAATGAATGTTCAAGAAGATAATTAAATACTTAACTTAAAATTTTAATTCACTGTCTTTTACTACTTTGTTGAAAAAAAGTGTTATATTTTATTTCCTTCTATTAACTAATTCTTTTAGAAAAACATTAAACCTTAATATTTGTTCTAAGGATCTACTTAAATCTACTGTTTCATGTTTACCACATTTACTCTTGGTGTTTGAACAGATAAATGGAGCTTGTAGCTCCATCTGGATTCTGAAGACGGTCATAATACTTCTCCTTCCTGAGATTTAACTAGTCAAGCTAACTTTTCTTGAAACTTATCAGCAACACTGAAATGCATTATATTTACATGAAGTTTGGTCTTATTTATTTGCCTTTGCATCACTCTACCTAATTGCTCCCTTGTGTGTTTCATGTCAACCATTAAGTTCAGTGATTTACTTTAGCAAATTGTTTATGGAGAGTTATCAATTTCTTTCCCCAAATTTCCACATTTACTCTGGTTTATTTTCTTGTCATCGTGTATGAGTGTGTGTGTGTGTCTGTCTGTATATGATACACATGAGTGTATGTATACACATCGTTTTAGCTCACACACACACATACATCACTGTATATCAGTATTTCTCAAATGGGCTTTCATGACTTCTCAGAGAACATCTGGAATCACTTTCCTATAACATTGTTTCCAAATATGCTCTGATGCATATTTTAAGAGGAGAGCCAATATTTCACTTTTAATTAAAAAGAATATTCTCAAAATATTACAATAATCCAATACTACCCTTGGATATTTCAGTAGGCGTAAGCAATTGCTGACAATCCATGCTTCCTTCATTTCTGGTGATATGTTATTCTATAACATGAGGTCATTTGTTGTTTCTATGAGAATGGTGTCCATGGATAAATTTTACTTGTACTGAGTATGTATCTGTTGTATGATTTTTGGCATTGATAAGAGAAAAGGAAATAAAATGTGACTGGACAGTTGACCTGTCAGAATTCTCTGTCTTTCTGTTTTTGTGTCTTGCACATGTCGTTCTTAGTTTATAAATCCATGCAGTGGTGAGATATTTGCAGTACCTGAAGTGGTTAGATATACAAAGTCCAGTCCCAAGAGAATAATGATTTCCTACTGGTAATTATGACTGTGATTTTTGAGAGCTGCCTTCAGAGAGAACTGGTAATTTGGCTTACAGAGTTTAGGCTGGGCAAAATGACATTTCTCCAGATGTTACCCTTGAAAATCAAAATCTATGTGAAACCTCTAATAAACAAACTGTTCAATAAATGTTAGTAGCAATTAAGAGCCATTGCAGTTTGTTTTCCCTGAATAACAGTTATTTAACTTCTATATATTTTCCAGTTAACCTTATTTCAAATATTTGAGATCATTTCAAATTACTTTCTGTCATTTTATGTGTTATTTAGCTACTTTTATACCCCTAATGATCACCCTGAGAGCACATTTCTATAGTGTCTTTGAAAAGGTTGACTCTCTAAAGTGGAAAAAATTTTTTTAATAAAAAAACCCCCCAAACTTGAATTGGTTTCTATCTCTCTCATTCAGCATAGAGAAATTAATAAATTTTGCTCAGTGGAGTGTGCTGGATGTTGTGATTATCAATGCAAACTATCAACCTGTGTTGTTCCAGGTTGAGTAGAAGATTACAAGTACAATTTCTGGCAAAGTTCATGTGCTACTTTTACACACAGTATTGCAGGCCTTGATTTTTATTCACATGACTAACACATAAATTAAGAAGTAAAATCAATGTTCGTACGACGTCCTTTTCAAATAATGAAAGGGCAGTGACTTTTTCTGAAGTCCTCTAGTCTAGATTCAAATTGCCCATAATGTACACATAGACCCCTCCAATGGTGAACCACCCTTGGGACCTGATGAGCTCCTAAAGGGCTAAAAGGGTCTTGAACAGAGGGGCAGCTTCTCCCCCTTGAACTTTCCTCTAGTTTTCTCCTTTCTCTTTGTCCACATTCTTATGTTCTGCAGTCTCTTCTAAAACTCTCTTCAGCATCTGTATTTTATTCCAGCTTGGTCCTGATGTACTGCTGGCATGGCCAAGGAGAAGAGGCTGAAGTTAGGAAGTTGCTTCTGGCACCATGCCTGTTCCCAAAGTTGACCAAAATATGATGATAGTAGGATAAGATATGAATTGTTACATGGTTCATATATGTGCCAGTTTTTTAAATAACATTCTGTTTTGTACTTTTTATTTTCTTCAAAGAAATCCTGCATATTTCAAAATCAAGGATATTCTTCTATATTAAGGTTTATATTTGTCCCATTTAGATCATTAATCAAAGTGGAATTTTTTTTGGTCTACAGTACGAGGTAGGAATCCCACTACTTTATTCCCCCATATGGATAACCAGTTGCTCCAGTACCATATATTTATTGGTCATCTTTACTGATCTGAACCTCTGTCATATATCATGTCCATTTAGAAATAACAGACTCTGTTCTGTTACACTGGTTTATTTGTCTCTCTATGCTCTGTACTGCACTGCTTTAATTATTATAGCTTTGTAATTATTCTAAGTACCTGAAGAGTAAGTAGTCACATCTTCTTCTCTTTCAGTATCATCTTAGGTATTATACATTGCTTTCATATAAATTTTAGAATCATATGATCACTTTTACCAAAGTGTATCTGCTGAGATTTCGATTAAAATTGCATAAAACATTGATTTGGAAATAATGGAAATATTTATTTTGTTTATTGAGTCTCCCAATCCATCAATGTGGGATATCTATCTATTTGTTTAGGCCTTTTTAAAAGTCTTTCAAAGTTTAAAAATTTTCTTCAGAAGATTTTGTGTATCTATATTAAATTTGTAGCTATTTTATGTTTTTGTGACTAAGTGATACATTTTTAAAATTTCAGTATCTAATTCTTCCATTGTTGCTGATATGTAGAAATACAATAATTTTCTACATTTATTTTTCATTCTCCAAACTTGGTAACTATCCTATTAATTCTAATAATTTATTGTTTAGATTTTCTATCTACACGATCTTATTGAACGGTAGACACTGGTGCCCCTGCTCTTCGGGCTTTTGGACTTGGAGTAATTACACCACCAGTTTTGCTGGACCTCCAGCTTACAGATGGACGATTGTGGACTTCTCGGCCTCCATAGCCACGTGAGTTAAATTCTATAGTAAATCTCCTCTTGTATATATCTCTGTATTTCTATCTAGTTGGTTCTGTTTCTCTGGAGGATCCTGACTAATACAGAAGCAGGTTCTTCCCCAGAGCCTCCAGATCAGAGTCCAGCCCAGCCCACATGTAGATGACAGTCTTGGGAGATCCTGAGCAGAAAAACCATTCAAGCCTCCTCAGATCTCTGCCATACAGAACTATGAGATAATAAATGGGTGCTGTTTTGAGCAGCTAAGTCTGTGGTAATTTGTTACACACCAATGGAAAACTAACACACTTACTTTTTTTTCCACTTTTTTACTACTTTTTCTGATTTCTAATTAAATCACATCTTGGTTAGGTACTATGACCGTAATAAACTTTTTTGACATTTGTTAAGACATGTCTTACGGCCCAGTATGCGGTCACCTTTTGTAAATGCATGGTGTGTTCTGGATGAAAATATGCATTCTGCCCATGTTGAATACTGTTAGACACACAGACACACGCACATTCATTAGATAAAACTTGTTATTTGTGTTGTTCCCATCTTCTCTTCTATATTTCTAAGGTTTGATTGTTTCTGCCTGCTTAACCTATCAACTTCTTAAAAATGTGCATTAAAACCTCCCATTATGCAAGATAACTGTAAAGACTAATGATTCACATATTGTGTAGCACATAGTAGGCATTTTACTAATTATTTTTACTGAGTATTTACACTTTCATACTATAAATAATAATGACAGTTTATGGGGCTTTATCATTCTATAATACATTTTTTATGTCCACTGACTATTTAATTTTTATCCAAACTTGTGAAGCAGATTTCTTTTTTTCACTTCCATTTTAAGAAACCAAAGTTCAGGCAGATTAATGACCTTCCCAAGGTCAAGCAGCTAGGAGGCAATAAGCCTGGTAGGAACCGCAAATATTTTGATTCCATGTTCAAATTTCTTTTCATTAGACCAGACAAAATTTCTTTGAAATAAATAAATACTTATTATTATATTATTTTTGACCAAATACAGCTAATATTTAGAGTCTGCCACATATATAAATTGTACATCAAGGCAATGTTATAGGTGAAATATGATTCCTATCTAATAATTTGTGTGGTAAATAAGAAGACATTGCTTCTGATCACTATAAGTGCCAATGTAAGACATTATGGTTTATGCTTCAAAGTACAGTTTTATAATTACAACAGGATATGATTGATATGCTCACCATTTTTCATGTGTATGTGTGTATATTCATCTTTGAATAACAAAGGAGTAAGATTTGTTCTTTCTACCCCAGCAATGTTTAAATTAATCTGGACCTAATTTGTTTGGATACCATATTTACCACCATCTTTACATTGGTTTCATTTGCATGATTTCTCAGTGACAGCTCAAAGCAAAAATGCTTTTCAGAAATTAATATGCACTTAAATGGACTCAGAGCCTTTGTATTATATATTCTTAGATCTCCAGGAAAGTTGTTAATAGTGATCAAATGCCACATGAATGTTATTGAATGAATATGCCCATGTTAAGACTGTGACCAATTAAATACACTGAAATAGCAAACTGAAAGTATAAAATTGAGTCAATCAAAAGCTTTGAGTTCACTCCCCACTTAATTGACTAGTTGTTGTGGTGTCACATAAACACAGTCTTAGTTTATTCCTTTTTGTTGATGGGGTTGACATGAGTAAAACTTAATTTAAAAACTTAAGAAAGACTAGAATTTTCTTTGACAGTTATTGGAAGTTTTTCAACTCCGCCTCTCTTTCTGAGCTGTTGCGTTAGTGACTGTGGTTTTGACTCACTGACAATTGGAAGAAACTTGAGAAGAAATTTTGCAGACTGTCATTTCTTCTCCATTAGAGCTAATCTTCATCGGGCTGTTGGCAATATCATTTGGCTTAAGACTATGGTGAGGGTTGAAATGAGTATTATTTATTCCCAGACTAGCTAACACTATTGCTTTGATACAGTTGTTTGGGAAAATATGCAGGTTCTATTGGAGTTAGAGATGTACCTCTTGAACAAAAATGTTTGCTGATTTTTTTTCAGTGATATGAAACATGAAAAGCTTCATAGGGATTTGAATTTTAATCAAAGATTCTGATTCCAAAATTTTTGCTATTGTAAAAGACGGAATTTTTTTCCTGCCATTGAAAAATATATTTCCGCATGTGTACTATAGCCTGCTTTATTGCTAAGAATCTTTCAAAGTTTGATCTTTAAAAACGTAGACCATAAATGCATCTCCCACACTGGCCCAAACAATGTCTTGGATGCAGTAGCTTTTCTTTCTTGACTGCAGAAATAAGTTATAAAAGGTGACGATTACTTAGCCATTGTTATTAGGAGGACCCGGGTAGACTGATGGGTTCTCGAGAACAATATCCTATGATAAGTTTCTAGAAGGAGCCGTTGTGGAACAGCACCTGGTTGATGAGTTCTTAGGAGGTTGACTGAATACACCTTTAACCTTAGTGCTGAGCTGACCCAGCTCAGGCTGGGTCTTCTGCTTAATACCAGTCCAACTCATGTTGTGTGACTGCTTCACAAATGCACAATGAAAAATAAAATGGTTTAATTATTTTTGAATTGACGGATCCTTTCAGTTTTGCATTAGCTCTAGACTTTTTACGCTGAAAGGGTTATGAAAATCTACTTTGCTCACGCAGTGTTGAAGAAACAGACAAGGAGGTTGTGACTTGCTGAAGGTCAAAACAACTAGAGGCAGAGCCAGGACTTAAATCCAAATCTGCACAAGCGCTCTTTTTTCCAGGCAAGAAAGCCAAGATCAAGTGTTTTTCATCATCAGAGTGTGAGGGAAAAAAGTGAGGTCTCTTTCCAAAATGAACCGTTTCTTTTCCTGACAGTGGTCTGAGATATCAGAAATAGAATATGTTTGATTACTGATCCTGAACTATCCATATGCATTTGTTTTAAAAATGGTAACCCCTGTTATTTTAGAGTGTGCACGGCTACATGGTCACACCACAACTCATTGAGAATTTAGGACACACAGGGTATTTATTGGAAAGTCATCTTCTGCTCAGCTCTTAAATGAATCCATTTATCTGTAGCACTGAATTTCATATCTGTCCAAATCTTCTTTTTATATTAGCTATAACTAAAGCTGAACGAGATTTGAAAGCTTTAAAGTAATGTCAGCTAAACTGATAAGACTAATGGCTGACATAGGTAGCTGAATAGCATGGTTAAATGGTCACAGTGTAAACCATACAGATCAAATGCCCTGGCACCACTCTTTTGGAGTTGTCCAGATCCAAAGAAGGGAGATTTGAAAGGATATAGAACTGAAAAGAATGACCATGAGAGTATTTATACAAAAATGAATTTTTACCTTCTACCCTAGGGAGCAGAAAGAGATGAAAAAAGGTAGGTAACTTCAAGAAAAGAGTCAGGTATTTGATTGGGGATCTGCATTTTGTGCTTTGATGGAGTTTGTGGGGTAGATGCCCAGGAGACCCTCCCTAGTAGAGGGGCTTGAGGGAGTTTTCATCACCCTGTTCAGGGAGGTTGCCCAAGCCTGTGTGAATCCCCATATGCAATCCCAAGGCCATCATGGAGTTAGCTTCATTCCAAATGCAGTAAGAACAGCCAAAAGAAAACACTTGATACCAAAAACAGTTTTAAGAGAGGGGCTTGGGGGAAAAGACTGGAATAGGAGGAAGGAGGGGAGGAGAAGGAGGAGGGGAAGAGAGAGAGAGAGAGAGAGAGAGAGAGAGAGAGAGAGAGAGATCAGTATCAATCTGTGGAATATGGCAGCTTCAAAAATTGAAGCCCTAAGCCACATGACCTTGATTCTTGAAACACTACCTGTGACCTCAGTTTGAAACTAGTTTATAAAAAAAAATAGAAGTAATGTGTTCTTTAAAAAAACATAGGGACACATAGTTAGGAAACTTCTCTCCGTCTAGGAGCTGTTTCGGTATTCTGGGCTACAAAGTTCTTGCATGAGAGTGTAATAATGTAATACCTTTATCCAAGCAAAGTCAGGAGCTATCAGCCAACCTCCCAGCTTTTTGATATTATGAAAAAGGTTAGAAGAAAGTTCTTTTTAAAAAACCGCTTCATTAAATTTGCTTAATTGTTCAGGCATGTAGTCAATAACAAAGCAAGTAGAAAGAAGCAACCTTGTTTACAAGTGACCGTTAGTTCTTCCTTGATTTAAAGAAATGAGGTTGAGTAACCAACTCCAGCTTGCCATGCAAAAGGCTACCATGTAACAGAAAACTGACTTGGCAAACTGAACAGGACAGTGTTCTGGGTTCAATCATTTTGTGGGTCAGTTAGCTCTGTTGTGCTCTAAATTCGAACCATTTCTCCCGTGTATACTGTTGCTTGGAAACAGAAAGTAGAATAATATGTAAGAAACCAAATCCATCCCTACTACTGGAAAAGCAAATAAATGCCCTCAAAATGTATATTGTACATTGGTTGATGGGTGGTGGCATTGTCTTCTTGGACAAAGATTAGCAAAAATAAAGTGACCCCTCATAAAAAAGCTCAGAAATTAAAATCAAAATGTATCTAGATCATTGTTTTCTTAAATAGAATATACATACTTACAATGTGTATCATAATTTGTGGAAGAACTCACAGGAAGATACATTAGATTCAGTTCAACACACTTTTTAATGTTGCCACAAAAGCAGCAGGAGACAATATTTATAGCTTCTTTACTGGTGGTGGACCTCATAAGTTGGCTTCAATCAAGCATCACCCCCACCCCTAAGTTTCTTATTTTAATTCTAAGCCTTCATAAATGCATACATGTACAGTTTTAACTTGGATTCAAAATAGGTTCTTGGATGAAAAATGTCATGCATTTTTTGTGTAGTTGTATAAGTAACATTTAGCTAAAGATAGAAGGTAAAACTTCTTTTAAGTGGAACAAACAGATATGCAGGTATAGTTTTACTTTTAGAGCTACAGTTAAATACCATATTTACTTCCCTAAGGGGTTACTAGCATATTGGGTTACCAATCTATAATGCATTTACCCCAAATGGTAAAAGTATATGTAACCTCTTAGGTCTGTGTTGACATATATATGACATTACAACACTTTGAAATGTTGTGATTGATCCCATTTAACTCAATGAGCCATGAGGAAGAGTCAATTTCAGAATGATTAATGAAGGGAAGGGTAAAACGCAGGAAGCTCCAGAAAAAAGAGAAACTACTTGATCCTCCAGGGCAGCCATCTTCTCTGGTTCTCTTATAAAATTGAGTAAAGTAGATCAAATCCCCTCAGCTTCCCAAGGTTCAGATCTAATGAGTGGCGTAGTATTATATCCAGTTGTGCACCCATGTACATCTTTTAGGATTTCTGACTTAAGGTGACACTAATGTCTCAAGGAAGAGCTCAGACCTTTTTCAGGAAGCGGTGGAGAACACATTTCAAATTTGAAATATTAAGCCCTGAAATTTTTCAGATGAAATACTAAGCTCTGAAAATTTTCAAATGGATGTTGGCATACGGTTTATCAAGGAGGGGAAGGCAGCCTTCAGTCTCAACAGAATGTACTGTTTGCAGGTCAATTGCTGAGCCATTGATTGAATAACTGAATGTCAAATCAAATTTTGTTGCTATAACAACCAAACTAACTGGCCCATTAAGGGTTGATCCTGGTCAGTAATCCAATCTGTTGTTCAGAATATGACTGTTTTGAATGTCCCCAAAACTAATTTCATCAGAAGACTATTGAATTGGTGCCATCAGGTCTCAGAATGTTGAGAAAGAACCTACTGAGGCCTTCGGTTTCTTTCCTGAGTGCGGAATGACACAGAAACAAAACAATTTATATATTTGTTTTCTACTTTTGTTCTCCAATTATGGCATTTGGCATTTGGGGGGCACTTTAAAAGTGGAATGAATATTTGGGGTTAAATTGAACACAAATAGAGAAAAGCCAACAGTAAAAGGACTTTATTTTCTCCAGTCACATTTCAAAAGGTTACATTTATTTATAAATATCAGAGCTATAGGAGGAAACATAAAAAAGTAAACATATAAATTAGAATGCTTAAACCTGCTAGTAATTAAAGAAATGAAAATTAAAATGATAATAGGGATCCTGTGAGCTTGGGCCAGAAGATCAAGCAGCTGTGGCAGCTGCCAGGAGATTGGCATTGTAAATGTGTAGAGTCATTTTGAAAAACAATCTGACAATAAATTTTAAGAACCAGAAAATATTTCCCTACCATTGAAAATTTTTATCCTAAGGCAACAGTTCACAAGAAGAAAAAGGTAATAGTTGTGAAAACGTTTGTGGCAGCCGGATTGGTTCATCCTTGTAAAAATGTGGGAGGACCCGAAATGTTACACTTCAGAGGAATGGACAGATAAGATCATAGTTCTTGATAGAATATTACTAAGCAGCCATGAAAAGTTTTAAGTATGGAGGCAATGGGGCAACGCGAAAAGCGTTAAGTGAAAAAAAAGGAATACAAAGTCTCTATATTCGTCATGATTACAATATGTGGTATATGTTTATATATGGACAAGAAGTGAAGTGAAACAGAAGAAATAAAAATCATTTGTCTTTGAGTGGAGAAAATTTGGAGTCATATAGATTGAGCCCTAAATGTATATATGAGCAAATGTATCTCTTCTGAAATCACTAGGTATATGGTATTATAATGAAGTTAAAACACTAAATGAACCAAAAATGTTATATTGTAAACTTTGGAGCATTTTGAATTTGAGACTTAGAGAACAGTGAGAAACATAAACCTAAAAATATTCCTTATAGCTATGCTTTCGCTTTCAACCCCTTTTCTCTCCTTTTTTTTAAATTACAAAAGCAACATAAAATACACAAAAAAGCCAAAAGAACAATCCATAATTCATCCCCACCCTGTCTCTCACTTTATTCCAACCCTCCTACCATGAATACTATTTAGTGACTTTATACAAAGTAGTCTGAATTTGTAAAGCCAACTTCTATCGTTAGACGGTTTCTTTCCTTTTTTCCATCATTTACTAGCAGCAAGTAGCCACTACCATTTATTGATTCATGCAAAGTGCCAGTTACTGTACTCTTAGTTGTTGGGCTAATATCAAGTAGCTGATGAGAGAGAGAGAGAGAGAGAGATATCTTAGTCCCACTTTTATAGAAATGAGAGAGCTGATGTCCAAAATTACCTGCTAGAAAGTGGTAGGGCTGGGAACCCAAAGCCGTTCTGACTGCAGAGTGCATGCTCTTCAACACTAGTGTCTGTTATAAGCAGTACCGCACTTATAGCAGGGCAGCCTTGGGAGCCAAGAAGGGGAGCAAGCTTCAGCGCTCTTCTCCCCGTGGGACTTGCTTTGCAAATCCCTCTGTAGTGGCTGGGACCAGCCAAGCAGGCAGGGCCAGCAGGAGGATGTCCCCCTCCCCAGACCTGGTCCGCACGTGCCTCCATCTCCTTGTTTCCTGCTTTGGCGCTTTCTCCCACTCTCAGCCATGTGCGCTCAGGTGTTCTGGTACTCCTACTCACAACGTGAGGTTATCTCTCGATGGGCCTGTGGTTATAGCAGAGTGACTGGCTGCAGGTCACATAACACTGGAATGTCAGCTCATGGTCCTCCTGAAAGCCACTCGGATCCTAAGATTTATTATTATTTTTACCATGGCTGAGGCAGTCTTACCATGCTGTGTAAATTTTGGAGAATCCCATTATCATAGCATCTAAGATATGAAATGAATACTTATCAGAACCATAGCTGAGCTCCCCTCGGCATGTATTGGATTACCCTCCTTTTACATCCTAAGAGCCCCCTGGCGTGCTTTGACCCAGACTTCTCCAAAAGAGACCACTCCTTCCACTATCTTCACTCACGAGGAAACTGCCAACTGCTTTCTTCTGTCTCCATCAGGCAGACCGGCGTTAGAATCCTAATTCTGTCCCATACCAGTCATATCAGTCCTTTACCAACTCTTCATTTCCTTGTCCGTAAAATGAATACCTCAACATCTAATTCACAGAGTGTGTAAAAATTAATTGTTTAACCTACTGCCTGGCACACATAGGTCCTTGGACTGGTAGATATCCATATAAGCCTTATTTACCATTCCACCTGAACAGAAGCTAGGATTCAGCCATTCTCAATCCTGCCCTCTCTATACCCTTGAATTCCTTCTTTATTCTCTACCCTACTCACCATGCACATTCCTAGCCTTCACTTACTGCCACCATCTGCTTTCCATGTTTCCATTCCAATACTGCTAATTACAGTATTATGCTGGCAGCTACTAACTCATGCTACATAATCTGTGCTCTCTGACCTCAGTCTGCTTGGTCCTCATTCCAAGTTTTACTTCTCTCCTGCTAGATTGAAATTGCCATAGTAACTTCCCCAAATCTACATTCTTTTAAAGAACCCAGTTGCATGCCCACCTTCTTTACTCTCAACAGATTATCTGGCCTCCTGTTACAAAGAAGATCACCACTGTATAGCAAAGGGTGTGACAGCATAAATCAATACTGTAATAATCTCGCTAAACCATCCCTATTAGAACTATTATTTCTCTCCTGAAAATCATTCAGTGTCTGTCCTCACATACAAAGCAATATCATGATCATGATTTTGGTTTGATTTTATTTCCTTTTTCGGAACCCTACATTTCAACCAATCTGAACAGGAGCCCCAAATCCCTTTCTATTCCACCTTTGGACTTACATTATGACCATTTCTTTTTTTGTGGAATGTCATTCCCCTGCATTTTCTATGTATCAAAATTCTGCCCGTCCTTCAGCACCATAATTAAAATTTCATATGCTCCATAAAAAAACCTTCTGTGATTATTCCAGCTCACTTTCCTATTTTAAAATGTATTGCTCTTTGTTCTACTTTTAGGGTGCATTCCACTTTTTATTATGTCATTTGTCTACGTTGCATCCCTCCTCTGAGAATATAAGCTTCTTAAGAAAATGAACCAGGAGTTACATATATTTATAAGTTCTTAGGAAGCCATGGTTGGAGTAGTTCACAGCCAATGCAGAGGACGGGTTTAAAGGATCCCCTCTACTCTTTCCCTTCTCGCTGTCTATGAAGTCTCTTTGAAGTGAAAGAAACCTCTACCCTGAGAAAAGCTCCTCAGGGAAACAGGTCAGATGAGGATCTGTGCTCCAGTAGGGATCTTTGAACTGAAGAGACAAAGCAGAGGGAAGAGGGTACATTTCAAATGTGGTCCAGAGGGCTTTGCTGTCTCCTATTGCTAAACAGTGTCAATGACCCTGTAATTTTCTCTGAGGCTGAGAAGTCACTTCAGTCCCAACCTTCGGGTTTTACAGATAACTCTGCCAAGAAAAGCTGCTTCTGCCTGGAACTTGATTCATGGTGATCTCAGTTCGAGTGTCTTACAAACTGAGAAATGCAAAATCCTAGTCAATATGCCTCATGTCATGCCTTTTCCTTAAAGAGCTTGGGTTAAGCACAGAAAGAATAGAGAGCCAGAAAGGAAGATTAAAAAAAAGCACTGATTCAAAATGCGTGTGTGTGTGTACATATATATCACCCTTAAAGCCAGCAGCACCATCAGAACAAGACTTTTTGTCCTTTATTAGATCTCATCTTATGCATGGAGACTCTTTGGAACAAGCATAATCTTCCACTACAATGTTGAGCTAAGCCTTCCAATAAAAATAAAGCCTAAGTTCTTCAGCAAAATGCTGTACAATCTTGGATTTCTCATTGTGTGTTTCTTAGCTACAACATTAATCCCAAATAGTTTTTAGAATCTCCTCTCCATCAAAAATAGAGGGAGATCTGAATACATCTTTCTAAAGTATCCTATTTACAATCAGAAAGGTGCCTCTTTACTTCTCTTTCTATGAAACAGTGACATCTACTGCTCGGTGGGGCTAATCCTGGGGGATGTTCTAAGGCTAGAACCACCAGTGATTCAGCTCTTCCGCCTTTGGAGTCAGAGGCAGGACCACAGTCACTATCTCTTCCACTTCCCCGTCCTGCTGAGGCCCCTCCATAACACTATAATGTTTGAACTTCTGCACAATTTGCATTCTCTTCTTTCTGGATTAATTTCTTCTATAACAATTCTATCAGAAAGTCTTTCCTCATACCGAGCCCAAACTTGTTTCTTTTTAACATGTAACTTTCTCCTTAGCCTTATCCTTGGAGTAGTGTTCAACAAGTAAAATTCCTTTTCCACATGACAGCCCTAAAGACAAAACGTTGTTATATCCCGGCAGTTTTCTTTTTCCACCTAAATAATGTCACTTCCTTTGGCCCTCCTGGATATTGTTTTAAGCCCCTCTCTACATCTTTCCTAGTCTCTACATGCTCTACTGATTCACGTACATCAGAAAAATAAAAGTGTGCATGCCACCAAAGGTCTATCATTATATAAATGAGTGACTTTATCCTTAAATGGCAGTAA
The DNA here is from genome assembly GCF_000442215.2 of Lipotes vexillifer. NCBI lineage: Eukaryota > Metazoa > Chordata > Mammalia > Artiodactyla > Lipotidae > Lipotes > Lipotes vexillifer. Next base: position 56,115 of record NW_006790307.1, read on the forward strand.
TGGCCTAGTGGTAAGCAAATGGAATTTGAAGAGAGAAGACCTGGGTTCAATCCTGGCTCTCCCACATAAGCTATAGGCCTTATGCAAATTACCCAGCAGTTCCAAACCTTTATTTACTAGGCTGTAAAATGAACATGACAATAATAGCCACCTAGTAGGTTTGCTCCAAGGCTTAGAATGAAATTCAGTGAGGCATTGTGTGAAGAGCACTTAGCACAGGTATTCTGAATACGCAATAAATGGAAGCCTTCTTGTTATTAACCAGCTGCTACTAAACTATATAAACAAACATGAGAAGTTGTGGAGAAATGGGAAGTAAGAAGCAAAAGAGGAAATAGAAGAAATAAGGAATGCACAGCGTGTTTTAAATTAACTACAAAATGTAAAGTTTCTTAAAGTCTGAGCCAATTTTATGCATATCCTATGTGCCGAGCTCATATCCAGTGTCTGGCATATAAAAGCAGATTAGTAAGTGTTTTCTGGATGAATGAACTTCATATAGATCAAAATGTACTATGCAGCAATGGAGAAAAACATCATAAAGTTAGTATTATAGCAACATTTCCTATATGAAACATGATACAATATAAAAAGCCCAAATATAGCAGATGTTGAGCCATGCCTAGGTTGCATGGTACATTTAGTAACCTGAAAGAAGCTATTCATTCAGCAATTTTTATTCATTTGGAAACAGTTGGGTCCATATTGCATGCATACATCAAACTCTTTTCGACATAAACATCATCAACAAAAATTCATTTTAGTGACTACCTATGTTTAAGCGTAGGTGCTAAGAATACAAAGTATAAATTATCATTTCTTCCCTAGAGGCATTTACAGTATAGTTGAGAAAATAATTAAGTCACATAAAATGATCACTAAAAATACAAAGAATAAAAGAGTCATACAGCCAGTAGTAGCCAAATTATTCTAGCAGATGTCTCACATCATACCTCATAACCAATGGAGTCATTTTCCATTGCACATGAGTCAAGCCCACCAATTTTGGAGGTTTATTTTTCCCACTGTAAGTCAGGCAAAGTGCCTAAAGAAGGATAGGAAAACAGGGAAATTTGAAAGTATTTGAATGAACTTGGAGACAATTCCTAATGCAGTTGCTAACCACATAGCACTCAGAGAATTAAAGTTTTTCAGTGGTCTCAAGGAAAGCAAGCTGGATTCCATAGTAAGCTGGTGTCCCAGATAAAGGAATCACATTTTCTTGTTTATGTTCTCAGTGTAACCTGTCTTTGTTTGGTCTCACCATTTACCTAATGAAGAGAGGAATAACTGTGCTGTCTGAATAACAGAATCATCATGAAAATTATATGAAATAATGCAATAGAAAGGCCTTTGAAAATCTTGCTCTGCAAATGCAGATTCAAAATTTACAAAGAATTCTTAAAATTCATTGATAAAAACACAAACGATCTGTTGGAGATGGCAGTCTCATGCGCTCAGTCTTCCTGCCCCCACTTGTCTGCACAAGGATAGCCTTAGGGCCTGGAACACTTCCTTACAGAGTTAAAGTGCCCACACAGCCTGTGCTGGGCTTATCACCTTGTGTGGAAATATACTTCCTTGTTTCAGGCTTAGTGACTACTCTTTGTCTTTGCTTAAACAGTGTGTGTCATATGGCACTTGGCCAACCCCACTGCATTATCTGTTCTCCAAGCAAGAATGGATGGGGTTCCTTGCATTGTAGCAAGAGAAGGGGAAAGACCTTCTGGCCATGGGGTACCAATACCCACTGCTGAAGCTGATCTAGCTCTGTCTCTTTTCTATCAAAGTAAAGCGTGGCTCCATCCAGTGCTTGACTGTGTTGTGTTTTCCTTGGTGACTCTGATACCAAGAAGCAAAGGGCAGAATTGTTTGGACTTTTACTCCTGGTGATTGACATAGTGATGAACTTTACTCTTCTCCATGTATTATAGAAATAAGCTATCAATCCATGAAAATACGTGGAGGAAACTTAAATGCATATTACTAAGTGAAAGAAGCCAACCTGAAAAAGCCATATACTCGATGATTCCAGCTATATGACATTCTGGAAAAGGCAAAACTATGGAGACAATAAAAAGATCAGTGGTTGGGCTTCCCTGGTGGCGCAGTGGTTGAGAGTCCGCCTGCCGATTCAGGGGACACGGTTCGTGCCCGGGTCTGGGAAGATCCCACATGCCGCGGAGCGGCTGGGCCCGTGAGCCATGGCCGCTGAGCCTGCGCGTCCGGAACCTGTGCTCTGCAGCGGGAGAGGCCACAACAGTGAGAGGCCCGCGTACCG